>NW_026055450.1:0-187656 GCF_023343755.2 Lodderomyces oxycetoniae | reverse complement strand
CTCTCTCTCTATATATATATATATATATATATATATATATATATAGAGAGAGAGAGTTTACTCTAAAGTTGGCCTTACAGTTCGCCTGATTGTAAGCTATCCAAAAACTTTGGATTGATATATGAAAAGTCCTTCATGTAGAAAGTCTCCTTTTGAGAGAGGAAGTTCACCTGATGATGAGGAGTGAATTCCATTTCGGTAAATTCAGAATCAAAATTTTCGGCAAGAATAGGATCAGTGATGATTGGTAAAATCGGGGGCAACAATGCATCCCCCCCATCTTCCCCTTCCCCGTCATCATCTATCATTTCCAATTTCTTCCAATCCACGTATCTAAAGAAATTATGACTCTTGAATTTTTCCCATTCTTTATCAACATTGAACCTCTTATCTGGATCCACTTGTAATAACTTGCAAAGTAGATCTTTTGCATCAGTACTCAAATAAAATGGGAATTTCAAATTCTTTTTGAAATTCTTAATTTTCGTCAAAACTTTATTTGCATTCAGTCCAGGAAATGGAGGCGAGCCTGTTAACAAATCAAATGCGACACATCCTAAACTCCACCAATCCACAGAATAGTCATATTCTAGGCCCATGATGACTTCAGGTGCCATATATTGTATTGTGCCCGTCATGGAGTTCAATTTGCGGCTTCCCAGTCCTTCATCGTCGGATGCATCAGGAGCAACTTTGCTCAAACCGAAATCTGTCAATACCAAGTTTCCCTTTGCGTTCAACATACAATTTTCTGGTTTCAAATCACGATAAATCACTTTAACTCGAGTATGCAAATAGTGCAATGCCAAACTGCATTGAGCTAAATAGTATGCTGATTTTCGCTCGCTCATGAATTTCTCCATGGATAGATGATGAAACAATTCACCACCTTGTAAGTATTCCAATATAAGGTATAGTTTATTGTTATCTTGAAAAGCATAATAAAGCTTTACTATATTTGGGTGGTTGACAGTTTCCAAAATTTGTTTCTCACTCAATGTTCTTTGGTAATTTTTGACATCTATTTTTGGTGGTTTCAAGGAAGAAGAAGAAGAGGAGGAGGAGGAGGAGGAGGAGGGGGAGAAGGAATCTCCCTCTTCGCTTTTGTGTTTGTCCTCTTTGTCTTGATTAATGATTATTGACGCTTTAAGCAACTGTTTCTGTGCAAATAACCTACCCGTGCGTATTTCTCGAACAAGCAAGACTTTCCCATATGAACCTTTACCTAACACTTTTATCGGCTCGAAATCAGATAGTTTAGGTTTATAAGCAGAAATCGACTCGGTATTATTCCCTAGTGATTTATTCGATGATATGTAATCATCCTGTCCAATTTTGATCTCATAAGAAGAAACTATGGAAGACTTCCGACGTGATCTATTGTATGAATGTAACTGGGGTATACCCAATCCAGGCACTTGCAATTGGGTTTGATCGATACGAATAGGTATACTTTTTGATGGGAGATACTCTAAAGTATTTCCCTCTTCTTTGTAACTCTCTCTTGTGACTGCTTCATTTAGAAACTCCTCGTCACCTTCATTCTCGTCTATAGTGTCTATCAATTTATAATTCAATTGTACTAAAGGGCTATCTTGTGCGGAAAGATCATTTGATTTTAATTGCAATTTGGAAAACCCACTTCCAAGCAGTTGCTCGTAGCCATCCATATCGAAAATATCAGCCATGGTAAATGCGAGATGTATATATTATGTGTAGCCTAAATGTTGTAGTTGTTGTTGTTGTTGTTTAGTTTTTTCTCTCAATGGAGGCCCTTGTATATTGAACAGTTTTCTTGATGTTATTTTGTGAAGTTGGTTAACACCTCAAGAATAGGTCTACACGGTTACCATTATCTGTAATGCTATGCTGTGGAAAACGATTGAAAACACCAACATCTACTTGGTTCAATATATAAATTGGACAAAAAAAAAATTAGAGAGAAGAGTTTAAGGAAACTCGGGTAAGAGGTTGTTGCTACCAAATGTTGCATTCGAAAATAGAGATGTGACATGAATATATGGCTGGGCACGTGGAGAAAGCGGATGTTGACGGACCATTCTCAAGAGCTAAAATCGGCTCATAGCGGGGGGAAAAGAGAGAGGGGGGGGGGGGTATGTGCATGTGTGTGTGTGTGTGTGTGTGTGTGGAGGGCGAGTGGAGGGCGGGTGCTCAAGTGCTGATTTCAGAAGGAGGACGAAATAAAGACATCAAAATACAAACCTAAATACTTTTTCTAATATAAATATATAATACAAACCTCTTCAAAACGTGGATAAAATCTCTTGGTCTGGGAAATAACAAAAGTGGCACTTGTTTTTCATAAACTTTTAAAATTGAGCTCTAATGTACAATTTCTTCTTCATTTGAACATAATCCAATAATAATTCATCGTTATTGAAAACCACTTCCTTTGTATTTCCAGTCTCATTAAAAGAAGCATTATCAGCACTAATACTCTTTTTCAAAATAATAGGACTCAATCTAGAGTTTTTGAAAAAAATACTCAACTTGATGTCATTAATGTTAACGTGTTTTTTTCTGGTCATGATTTTAAAAATTATCACATTGATCAACTCATTGATATTGCGTAATCTATCCTTGCGCAATTTCAACGCAATTAAATAGTTGCTTGGATCGAGATTGTATGTTTCTCCTTTTATTCCATTTTGGAAAGTGTTGAAATTTTCTTCTAGGTAAATGTTCAATCTTAGGATAGAATCTTCTTCGTTGGTCGGCAGTATCTCTGTTTCAGTTGTGGTTTTTGTAGTGTGATACGGAGATTTTCTCGGGGACTTGGACTGTATTGGAGATGGTGTTGATCTGTTGCTTTTGCTTGCTCTGTAACGGTACCCCGTTTTCGAGGATGATAATGCTATAGGGCTCAAACCTACTTCATCGTGTCCTGGAGGTGATCCACTCGCGCCACTTGAAGTTGAATGAATAGCGGGACTTGGTAAAGAAGAAGAAGACCCTCTCAAATTTACATTCTTCGAATGATGGTCAAAAGATTGCAATTGCAGAAGCGACATCTCGTTAAACGAATTTCGAGGTGTCTTAAGACCTTCAATATCAACAGTTTCTTGTCCTCTTGTTGGAGAATGTGTATTTACTGCATAACCGGTGAATAAGGAAGTATCAGTCGCGTGACTAGCGGAATCGCTCTTTACTACCCCCTCCTTCTCCTTCTCCTCCATCTTCTTCTTCTCCTTCTCCTCTTCTTCTTCTTCTTCCTCCTCCTCTTCTTCCTCTTCTTCCTCTTCTTTAACTTCTGATGGTTGGAGGGAAAGACACTTAAACCGTTTTATAGCCGGGTTAATTGAGTCGTTTGTCGGAGTAGGTGATAATGCAGTATCGAGGTGACATCTTGACACCTTAACTCTTGTTTTAGGACTTCCATCTTCACCATGACTTTTCAAACTAGAAGGTGAGTTTGGTGTTTCTGGAATTGTTAGTGCACTTTTTGGTGATGAAGACGTATTTGAAGCAGTTCCCGAGCTACTGCTAACGTTGAAGTTGCTTTTCACTCTCCTTGATAATCGTTTAAGCAATTTTGAAGGTGATGATGTTAAAAACTTTCTCAGCGGCGAGGTAGGAGATTGGGATGCCAGATTGCTATCATACCCATTAGAGTTACCCAACTCTTTCTTTGATGGCGGGGGCTTATATAGATCAATAGTTTTATCAATTGGTGACTTTGGTGTTAACAAAGTGCTTTGCGGTCGACTTGAAAAAAGCTGGCTATTATTGTTCATACCATTTTGAGATTGTTTGAATGCGCTACTTGAGAAAATTGAGCTCACTGGTGTGGCCAATGATACTGTCAGAACTTGTATAGATTTGCGGTCATTTTCAGTCTCTAACGAGTCATTAGTATCGTCTATAGGTAATGGCGGCGTAGTATAAAGACTAATTGGTCTTGAGCTGGATAAAGTGGTGGACATATGCATTGAATAAAAAGGGGGATATGCTTAACTTTTCAGATTTTCTTTTTTTTTTTTTTGCAACAATTGGTGGATTGGTATATCAAGAAGTAAAGAATGAGGCTCTAGAGGGGAACGTGTATGTATGAGTGTCTGTATATAAGTGTTTGTGTGAGTGCCTATTATTCTGTTTATGGGCGAATATGAATAAAAAGAAGGCTTAAGCCAGAGTAAAAGAAAAAAAAAAAAAACGGATGTCGAATTTGAAATAGTTTTAGTTATATACCCAATTTAATCTTAACCCTTAGGCCTTTTAATATAAGACTTAGTTCAAAGTCAAAGTGTGAAGGGTAGTTGCTCTTTACACCAAAAGGAATTGCTTTTCTTTCACGTTACTCTGTCTACTCCTCTTCGTCCCCCCATGAGTTTCTTATTTAAAATAAATTTAAAAAAAAAAATAAAAAAGAAACTAAAAAAGAAACTTAAAAAATAAAAACTAATGAGTTCTTTTCTGGAAATGAAAATTTATTATAAACTTTTCAAAGTGCAACAACAAACTGCTAAACCCCACTCGAGAAGAAAAAACCAGAGCCACGGAAGACGACCACCATAATAACCACAACCAGGAGGCAATTCAGGAACGTTACTTAGTGGTAGCATTGGTGGACAAAAATAAAAATAAATAAAAAAAAAAAGAACAAAAAGAAAAGAAAACTTGACACTGAGAGAAAGTGCACATTTATCTTCACGTGTAGGCTGAAATAACGCTTTTAGTGTCTGTATTAGTAACATTAGTAGCAATATCAATTCTTACAAAAAAAAACATTTTTTTTTTATGTTTTCATTGGTACCAGCATTTGTTCATTCTTCTCTGCGCTTTGAATTGAGTGTTAGCCGTGTTTTCTGCTTGGTTTGTTTGTTAGTATCTATCTCTATGCAAGAGAATACATTTCCCATACATATTTTCTGTTATCGGTAATTTTTTTTTTTTCTAAATGCATTATCACAATATGCAAAAGAAACCTAATTGTTTCTCTTGCATTGTTTTAATTCTTTACATTAATTGACATATGCTTCTATATTAGTTGGTAGAAGCAGAAGGAGGGGAGATAAAAATAAAAGCAAAAAAAAAAGAAGAATGAGGGGGGACATTAAAGACTCCTCCTACCTTTGTCAAGTTAAGGTTTCCATACTCTTCTTCCACACCTTTAAAGTTGTAAGAAGTTTACTTACTCTCTGTGGGAACAATCAAACAGGGGTGGTCTGATCAAAGTTGCATTATAACAATGCTTTGAACTCTACATATCAAACAATGAAAACTAATGGTTATAACCTACTTTTTGAATAGTTAAAATTTGCAATGACTTAACTAGATTTAGGTTATTAGCCAGCTAAATTTGTTGCCCCAAAAAACACAAAAGCTCAATGGTAGTGATTATTAATGTGAATCTCTATATATTATTATTATTGTTGTTTTCACATGTTTTCTCTTAAAACAAAAAAGATAAAAAAAAAAATCGTCCAGGATAAGCTAATACCCTGTGAGAGAGGGGAGAGAAAGGAAGGTTTCGAATCGTTCTATTTTGCATTATCATACATTTACGTAGATCGTTGCTTTCGTACAGAGAAACTTTTCTTTTAAAAATATGTTGTTGGCAGTGATATGCATTAACGGGCATTTAGATCGTAAATAGATCTTGATTCAGAATTGGTTACACTAAAACAAAACATTTTCTCTTACAACTGTAAAGTGTGTAACAGTACAACTGAAAGTGTACATGGAGCACAAGATGAGGGAAGAGACGTTCTTTGCCAAAGTTGCGGCTGTTTGGCACTGTTTCAATATAATCACCCCTAATTTAATATTCAATATGTCTTGTGCCTTCTAATCCTTTTTGGGAAAAGAAAAATAAGTTCAAGGGGTAAAGGAGGGGAATAGTTTCTTTTATTGTTAAAACCTCGCTCTTTGTTGTGTCATGCAGATACAATAACAACGTTTACAGAACTCAAAGAAGCTTTTAGAACTACAATCACTACAACAAACGTACGAATCAGGCACAACAAAGGGGTAGGTGAGGTACAGCAACCAACATCGGAAGTGTAGATCAGGTACAACCGAGTTTTCTTTTTCTTTTTCTTTTTCTTTTTCTTTTTCTTTTTCTTTTTTCTTTTCCAAGAGAATAGACCAGAACTCGAAGCAAATGGATTTTTAGTGGTTGGCTACAATCACGAAGCTTCAAAGTGAAACTTTCTCAAGTGGTATCTATCTGTAAATAGAGATAAAGAGTGTAATTTTTATTGCAATGCAATGTTAACACAACAGTTCCACAATTAATAACCTTGACAAAACTATTCATAGAAGAAAAAGCCATCAAAAGTATCAAGCATAATATATTTGTTGTTTTTTTTTTTTTTTTTTTTTTGCAAGCCATCCACCCTTTTCTCTCTCTTTAAAGACTAATTAAGTGACAATGGTTGAACAGCAGACTCTAGCTCGTCAATCTCATCTAGTGTAGATATCGAAGTAATGGTAGGCAAAGAAGATGATGTTTTAGTAACCGCGGCATTATTTGAAGACAATTGAACATTATTTTTGAACGAAAAAACTGAAGAATGCGGTGAAAAGTAATTTGAGCTTCTTCGTGACTTCACGGTCCTAGGTGAAGGTGAAAGAGATGATGAGATTGGTGATGCCATAAAAGTACCGCGGCCGAATGATGGTTTCTCTCCCGCAAATACTCCCTCGTGCATATTCATTGGTGTCATTGGAGTTGATGGTGTTGAAGGACTGGAGAATTGTCCACCACTGCCGTTGTTACTATTATTATTGTTATTATTGTTATTATTATTATTATTATTGATGATGTTGTTGGTGTTGGTGTTGTTATTGTTATGGTCACTAAAGTCAAAGCAACTTTCCATTTCACTTTGTATAGAGTTGTGTCGAAGTGACTTGGAGTTCAGGAGTAGTTGATGGCGGTAAGGGTGTAGGCGCTGTTGTGATAATGCTTGCTGCAAATTTTCATCTAATGGGGAACTATCTTTAGCTTCAAGGAATACCTCATTGCTTGATGATGAAGCTGGTGTTGAGTTTGGTTGAGAATAAAAGTTGTCAAAACTTTCAGGTGAGATCTCTTTCTCATCATTATTGCATAATGATTCATCACTAAACTCAAATTTTTCTTCCTCTAAAGATTGCTCGTTATACCCATCTAGCAATGAAGAGTAGCTTATTAATGTGTTTGAGCTTTCAGAAGTCACAATTGATTTTACAGCTGATGATCGAGCAGAATCAGACAGTTGGCTAGTAACAACAGGGGATGATTGCTCTGTGGAATAATTATACAACTCTGAATGTTTGTTAAGCTCAACAGCAAGTTTCAGGTTTCTACTTCTCAAAGTGTGTGATTGTCGTTTAATTGATGGTGATATAACTGGTGGGCTGATACTTCCTAAAGCAGTGGTCGACTTTGGAGAATAGTTTGTGGTAGAATAACTGTCATGAGGGCTTTGGGGAACTGGTAGTAGTGGCTCGGTTTTGGAGTATGTAAAATTGGATCTGCTTTGGTGTTGAGGTCGAGACAGAGACTGCTGTGGTTGCACGTATAACGAGGATGATGTAGAATCAATTAACTTTGAGTTTAGCGATAGGTGACGTGCAATGTTTAATGATGGAGTATCATCATCTAATGATTCAAGCAATTTGTCGGTACAAGTAATAAAATTATTCAATTGAAGTTTGATTTGGCTATTTTGTAAAGTTGTTGTTAAAGCTATAATTTCCTTGAAATATGTGTTTAGCTCAGTGCAAAGCTTTTTCAAGTGGCTAATAATTGTAGAGTTGAGTTTAGCGGGATTGGGATCTTCTGTTTTTGGTAGTTTTGGTATGTCGAAATCTCGACAATGAGCCTCTTGTACCTGTTTATCAAAAGTTGCAAACTCAAGATACGTTTTTCCTGCATAAATGATTTTTGATTCGTACTGCACTTTGATGCAATACCAGATCTGTTTAGTGTCCAAATCCTGGTAAATCTCATCAATTAAGCAGTCTATTGGATATTCATCAACATCATCAACATCATCATCATCATAATGACTATTATTATTATTATTATTATTGTTGTTGTTGTTGTTGGATGCATGGCGTGACTGTGACGGTGTCTTACGATTATAAGAGTGGAGCCACTCCAACGTAACAGGATCTAATACATCGTTCATGGCAATCTCCATATACGAAGCAGGTACAAGTCCCACATTAGAAAAGTCCTCCAAGTCACATACTTCCAACCAACCGTTACCTAATTTGTTCAACAATTTGTAAAGCTTCTTTGGTTTTATAGATAGCTCACGGTCATTTGCCGCTTCAAACTTGTACTTTGAAATCAAGATAATCTGTCTCTTGTGCGATGTTGTTTTTTGTTTAGATTCAATCTTGATATTGTCATTTATCCTTTTAGCTAATTGTATTTGGTCATACGAGGTCAATGGTCCTGAAATAACTATGTTTTTCAAATTCTTTTCAGATTTGAATTGTTTGGATCTAAGTAAACGAGTGGACATAGTTAACGAAAAATCAAAATAATATGGGAAAAAAACAAAACAAAAGGAAACAGCAAAGGGGGATAAAGGTGACAAGTACTTTGGTAGACCTTTTTGAACTTACGGTATGGTGTTTTTACTGCTACTGGTTAATGGGAATATCTAATAAATGTCTTCGATTTTGAAGAGAAGTACTCAGTTTGGTTAAATCTGATAAAAATGTGCCTTCTTTTTTGTTGTTCTTTTATCGTTTCGATTTTTGATAATTAAACTTGTTAAAATTCACACAATATAATTCTTTCACTTAGTGACAAACATTCTTTTTTTTTTTTTTGGGGGGGGCCTATAATACTTTTCATTTCTCTCTCTCTTTCTTTTTACCTTGTAAAAGTTCTTCCGCTGTGTAAGAATGCAAGAGAATTGAAATTGAGAATTGGAACCCAAACAAATTAATGCAACATCATGTACCATGTAGGACTAATTATTTATTAATAATACAAAACAAAATAATAATAATAATAATAATAATAAAAGATGAAGTATGCAAGAGTTATTGCAATAGCACAAAACAAAATAAGCATCACAGTACTGCATGTAATATACGGCATCGGATGAGTTTTTTCTTGTTTATGACGCTGAAATTATTAAATTTGGAGTAAAGCTAACTGAGAGAGAGAGAGTGGCAACTTAGGTATAGCCGAGAGAAGGGAGCAAAAAGGGCGAAGGTGAAAAGCAAAGGACAAAGGGCAAAGGGTGAAGGTGAAAAGTAAAGGACAAAGGGCAAGGGCAAGGGCAAGGGCTGAAGGGTGGTACATTTACTACAGCCAAGGAATATAAATCTAAAAAAATCAGTAGCCGCATGGCGGCCTCCTGTTTGAGTTTTAGTTGTAGTTGTAAGTAGTAGTGGTGGTGGTGGTGGTGGTAGTAGTAATTTTTCAAAGATCTAAATCATTGATGATGTTGAATCGGTGGTGTTTTGGAGATTAGTTATTGTTTTGACAAGATCAAACTTGGAATAGCCGTTAAGTTTATTGAACAGTACCTTTTTGCTTTCTCCTCTCCCTTATTTACTCCCCCTATTAAAAAGTATCTCTGAGTTCTAATAACAACGATCTTTTTTTTTTTTTTGTCTTCTATTATCATTTTCAAGAACCAGATAATAATTTGCCAAGGTATTTGTTAGAAACAAAAAAAGACAAACAGAGACATCTATGACAAAATAAAGAGAGAAGAAAACAGAGAAGAAAGAAGAAAACAGAGAAGAAAGAAGAAGACAGAGAAGAGAGAAGAAGACAGAGAAGAAAGAAGAAAACAGAGAAAAGAGAACAAAGAGAGAGAAGGAAACCATTGAATGGAAGGAATATTTCATTCTGATTTTATGATGGTTTAGGTGTCAAGCGAATGTTGTTACTCAAATAATTGATGAAATCTTAATTATTTTTGACTTTGGAAAATCCTGATGAGGAATGACAACAAGTCTTGAGAGGGGAGAAACTTTAAAAAAAGAAACAAAAATCGCCTTTCTTTTTGTAAACGTCTAATTGTTGTCATACAATCAACGCTATTTGGCACTTTTGCCCCTTCCAACGAGCAAACACTATTGTATGTTGTGTGGCGATGGATGTTGCTTAATTTACTGCTCGATTCATTTTACTACTCCACTCATGGAAGAGAGAAAAACAATTTGTTTATCCAAAACTTAGCAATATAATATTTCCAAAACAAACAAAGAGTAAAAAAAAAAAATATTAATCTTTCGATTCAATTGCAACTTTGCTCAAGGTTTTCTCTAGGTTCGCTGTTTCAGGAAGCTCTTGTCGAGGCACGACACGGTAAAAAAAAAGTATTGGATCATCTTCAGAGAATGCATCTATTCAAGATGTTACAAGCTATGAAACCTTATTCTCTTTAATGACTTTCCCGTTTTGCAAAAAGTGCACTTATACTCCTAGGGGTGGTACATAAAAAAAAAAATTGAGAAAAATTCTACACTTAGCTTTCGAATATATATGTTTGTTTGTGTGTGTGTATGTGTATGTGTATAGGGAAAAGAAGATACTAATAATATCCCTTCTACATGATTTCCAATGGCACCTATTAATAAATCAATATGTCTTTCTAGTTAGGGACAAATTACCAATGTGCAACACCACGTGTAAGCTACCTGTGAGTCTAAAAGATGTAACAATAACTCAGTTCGCTTAATACCCTGTAGCTTATATTACATTAACGGTTTCAAGTTCAACTGCAAAATGGTAAAAATCAAGTACATCCCTCAATAAGTCACTGTTACAAGCAAATATTGCAGCATGGAAACACACACACAAAAAAAAAAAACGGGCCAGGACTTGCTTGATTTCGCATCAAACCTTGCTCATCATTTGTTTCTTTTTTTTTTTTTTCCAATTTGTTACTTATTAAATGGGACTTGCGTTTTATCTTGGTAGATTGATTTATGCTCTCTGAAATCAGAAACGACGTTTTCACGGAAGCAAAAAAGAAAATAAAAACTGCAGACTGCAAGGTTCGAAACGGCTCTGAAAAATCTTTTATGCACACCTCTGCTGCATCGCTAAATGCGCTTTTCATGCACCAATATTAGCCCTTGATTAAACACAGTTACGCTTATGCATCTTTTTTTTTTTCAATTTTTTTTTGTGCTCAGTTCAAAGCTGCCATCCCAAGGTTTGGTTAGTCGTGTATTTTTCAATAAATAATTAATAGAGCATGTTTGTTATGTTTTTTGGCGCTTTCTTTTTATGAGTTGCATTGGTATGAAACCTTCTAGAATGACACCTATAACCGAGAAAAACAGCTTTGGCGAAGAGAAGGTCGGTAAGAAATTCAAGTAAGGTCTAAAAAAAAAAAGAAAGAATTGTTGTGAATGCTACTTTTTACATATAGATGATATATAGAAATATTGCCGCTGCAAATAAACCAATGGAAAGGGTTCAATTGGATTGACATGTTTTTATACCCTCGTAGTAGCATTGTATTTTATAAGCGAAAGGGGAGTAATCACTAGAATCGATTGAAATTTGTAGCATATCTTAGCGAGACATATTGTTATCAATACCTCCTGAGTTTCCATTTGATATGAGCCCTGACATAACAATAACAATGGGAAAGTTGGGGAGGAAAAAATGAACTGATAATGAAAAAAGCTACGAACGGCAAATCTCAATTCTGCAGTTATTCTTATCTCAGTGTGGCTTCAACTCCAATGCTAACCATGCACTCACAATATATTCACGGTACACCCACGCCAAAAACACTTACGTCGGTTTTACGATTCAAAAAAGTAATTCGAGCTGTACTTGCTAAAAAGGAGAGTCTATTGTATTTTAGTAAATGAAGCAAACACATAAGGTGGTTTTTTTTTGCATTGTTACTTTCTGACGCAAAATTTCATTTCTTCTCCTTTTTTTTTTTTTTTTTTGGCTGCGAAATTGTCGAAGATTGAACAAACACACTTGCAACAGATTCCTTAACAAGTTCAACAACCATTCATACTTTTTAACACTTCTTTAACCATCCATCGCTACCCCTGCTCCCCCCTCCCCCCTCCCCCCCAAAAAAAAAATACTTTTTCAAGAACCAAGCTCATTAGAGATATAGTTACTTAGATATAATTACTTAGATATAGTTACTTAGATATAGTTACTTAGATATAGTTACTTAGATATAGTTACTTGGATATAGTACATTATAAACTATAAAACCGTAATGAAATAATTGAAGAAGAAGCTAAAAAAAAGAAAACAAAACATCAACAATTTAATTAGATGAAATAAAAACAAAGTAATTAAAAAAATATCTCTTGTTAAACGATTTTCTAATAGGAAAGACCGTCTATTTCGAAAATGATACAAAAGAAAAAATGGCATGCCTAAGTTCGTGATGAATTGAATAAAAAAAAAAAAAAAAACTCCAAAAAACCGTTTTCGTTTAAAAGAAAATTGAGCAAGCAATGCTCAGCCCTTTCTTTCTCCTATGTTATTTTCAACATAACCTTATCATTGAATCTCAAAAACTCGGTAATGTTAAAATTAACAACATCGATATTTTCAAAATTATTCAAATTAGGCAATTTGATAAATAACTTGTTATATGGTACCTTTTGCCTGATCAATACTTTCATATCTTGAATAGTTTTAAATTGTGATTTATTGAACTTGATTGCCAATATTTCGTTGTCATGATTCATGATTTTGCACTTGATGTATTGATGAGCATTGGAATTTGAATTGGAGGAAATAAATGGCGACGACATGGTGTTGATCATTGGAGATTGTTGAAGTTGAGGGTTGCTGAAACCACTGATGGGAAAAATTTGGTGGTTCAATCCTAAGGGAGACATCTTAGATGGTGAATGATGATGAAGATTATTAAGAGGCTGTAATTGAAGTGGACTTGGCCGAGACTGAGGACAAGTTTCAGGAATTGTTAGTCTTGGAGTAAGTCCGGGTCGAGGACTATAGCTCGTCTTTGGGGAAATAATTGTTGAATTTGTTGATGCTGGTGAATATTTAGGAGAAGTCTCGTTACTTTGAATTGGATACGGGGGATTGGAAGCTGCTTGCGGCAGCAGCAGTTGTTGTCGCAGTTGTTGTTGTTGTTGCTCGGTAAAAGGTGGAGTCATTGCGAAAGCAGTAGACTGCTGAACTATTGGAGTTGAATTAGAAGAAATGCTCAATGAGGACGTATTTGGCGTACCATCGAATTCTTCCAAAGACTTAAACTCTGTTGGAGACGTCGAAGAGTTACTAGCCAGGGAAGAATTAGCATTGGATAAACTCTTTGTGCTACCTTTCCTTTCGTAGAGAAGAGCCTGACCAAGACTAGTATGCTTTGTTGTACCTGCCAAGGAGGATTTAAAAGAGTTTCTAAGCGATCTTGAGCCATTTCCTAATATTTCAGACGTTTGTCTTGAACTAGCAGTATTGTCAAAAGCACGTGAAGCCTGTTGATAATTATTGTAGATATTTTTGGATCTTGTCCTTGCCGGTAAATCGCCAGTCAGATAGTTATGATTCGCTCTAACCTCTTTAAGTTTTTTCCTCTCCATTTCTTCCTTCTCTTGTTGTAGTTTCAATCTATTTTCGTTATAGTTTTTCACTACATTAACAGACTCAGGAAGGATCTTATTATTTATTTCATCTTCTGTTAGCCTGGCTGTCTTCTTATTCTTCTTCTTCTTGTAGTAGTCATCATTACGATTATACTCTTCCTTTTCTTTCTCTTCTTCCTCCATTTTGATTGCTTGATCTCTAGGTATAAAATAACCTGGTAAATTTTTATAGCTCAAATCTAGCCAATCAATGAATTCAATTGAAGTTTGGAAATACTTGTTTAAAATTAATTTGTTAATATAAATGTTTAAACTATTGCACCTCTTCAATAAAATAGATATTTGCTGCTCTTCCTCCCTTTTCACTTCATATTTTTCGTCTTTGCACTCGCTTGCACTATCATTGTTTGATTTTTGAAGTGTTGTTGGAAGAGGCTCGGGCAACTTGGGCAATTTCAACTCCAGAGATTCTGCAGTATCACTGTGACAAATTTTTTCAATCATCTCTAGCATACTTATATGCAAGTTGTAAAAATCTTGATAATATCGACAAAGATAAGATTTTGACTTGTCACTAAATCCAACATCCAATCTGTACCAGTACCTATCTTTATATAGAAAAAAATTCAGAATTGATGCTGAAACGGGATACGCTTTATTATTGATAGTTTGGAATTTAGACTCAATCTTGTTAAACTGCAAGTTTAACCAATTATGGTCATCGATGATATTCAGGTCTTCCTTTGAATGTAACCAGTTCAACGTTATAGGGTTGACAGGATCATTAATGGCAATGTCCACATATAAAGCTGGTATCAACCCCGGTGCTTGCAATTTGTCAACAAATTTAACCAAAATCCAACCGTCGTTTGGTTTATCTAACAATTTCAAAATGTCTCCCAGTTTAACACTCAACTCGTTTGCTGATTCTGCATGGAACGGATATTTCACAACAAGAATGATATTTGCTCTAAAATCATTGATTACTTTCTCTATGTGTTTTGTCGTTGGTTTGGAAATAGTTAATGTCCTTATTGGCGAATTCAAGGATGATGAACCGCCGCCCCTTAGATGCATCAGTTGAGGTTGTTGAAATGCTGAAGTGATCATATGAAGAAATGAAAAAAAATAATAAAAATAAAACTAAGACCAAATGAATATAAGATTAGGGATAATTGAAAAACTGGGAAAGAAAGCTGGTCTATTTTGGTAAAAAAAAATGAATGGTTCTTCCTCCTTCACTGGTTCAAGGACTAGCTCTTTCAGTTTTAAATCTGACTCTCTCCCGTAAAAATGGCACCCCAGTTTTAAGTTTGACTTTTCACACTTGTGGTTTTTCTCAGTATACTTTAAAATAATTCTTTCCCCCCCCCCAAAAAAAAAAAATTATAAAGGAATTGGAAAAATTTATGATAATACCTCTTTTACTTCTTGGTATTGGTAACCGCCTGAATATGGTTTCTCTAATTAGCCTTTTTTTACAAAACAAGTAAAATAAATACTGGCTAAAAAAAAAGAAAATTTTTTTGTCAGTTTTACAACTTCAAAGAATATTCGCAGTCAAGGCTGAAAGTCCAAGTTGTAAGTAGTACTAGTTTAAGTTCAAAGACCTAGTTCAAGTTCAAAGACCAAGTTCAAATTCAAAGACCAAGTTCAAGTTCAAAGTACAAGTCCAAATCCAAGTACAAGTACAAGTCAAAACAAAATGAAATTCTAAGGTAAAACAACAACAAAGCAAAATACAAAATTCGTTTACCAAATATTAGCCATTAGCTTTAATCCTCAAACTTGCTTAGTTCATTTTTAACTCATGCTGCTATACCTCATTATTTTAGTTAGTAGTAGCCTTTCTTATATACAATTAGTTCTGTCAAAAAAAAGGTACTGTATGTAGTAAATTTTTTTTTTCCCTATAACCATAGTAGTCTGAAAAACGCGTGTTTTTTTTTTTTTTTTGCATTTTCCACTTTTTGACATATTTGGTTGATTAGCAGATTGGCAAAGTGGCCAATGAATTGTTTCTGTTTTTCTCTAGAGATTGTTGTATAAAAATGTATTGAAGAGAACTTTCCTTTATTAGATAAGCAATCTGCACTGCTATGAATGCTAATGGAGTAGTATATATTTTTTTTGGTGAAATTTGAGATTATCTTTTGAGAAAGAGTAAGTGAATTCTGTTTACGATTCGTTGCATTGGTACGTTTACTTGAGCTGCTTTGTGCCAGGGATATTCCAATTCAAATTAACGAGGACAAATCCGCTTTGCTTATTGTAGTATTGATCCGCTTTGCTTAGTGTAGTCTTGATGCGCTTAAAAAATGGAGAATAATTACTCTAAGGACGCCCGAATTTTATAAACAATTTGTCATCTCAACCCCAACTACATGTCTCAATTGGCGCCCTGTCCCCGGTTCAGCCGTTGATGCCAGTTGCATTTCCGTTGAGAACAATTCCGTTTAAGCCAGTTGCATGACACAAGAGTTGCAATTGTTAATTTCTCCAATATTACAATAGATTACAAAACAATTGAGGTACGGATGCAACTCGTTCACATCCTTGCTGATTTGGAGACTAGCAACAAACCCAACCCTCAGGCAACCTCAGGGCAACCTCAGGCGATTCAAGTGGATTAATTATTTTTCAAATAGCAGAGCATTATTCTATAGGATATATGAGTTGTTGCATCAAAACACAAGGGTAAGAGAGAATTACGTCTTTCAGATTGCATTATCAAGACCATACAAATAAAATAAAAGCTCATGGCCATAAAAGCTCATGGCCACAATACAAATCTCATGGCCATAATACATATCAAATAAAAGCTCATGGCATCCCAGAAACAAAAAGCTCATTGCTTCCGTGACGTCAATGCCCTCAGCAAAGTGCGAGGTCCTTTTCTTTTGAAAGAAAAAAAATGTGTCCATCATGCGAACCAAATAAAATTTATATGAAATGAAAAAAACATTAAAAATTTTTTGGATTATTAACAATGGACAAAAAGCTCTCACACTTTTCCTTCTCTTTTTCGAGGTTTTGATTTCCTTTCGGCCATTTTTGCTCAACTGAATGGGAGTAATTTGATCAGTCTTGCTGGTATTCCGAAAGTGTATTAATATGTATAGAGAAAAGAAGAAGAAGAAAAAGAAGAAGAAGAAGAGTATGACAGATTTCAAAAATTTTTCTTTTTTCTTTCTCTCCTGATTTGGCTGAAAAGGTTTTTTTTTTTTTTCTTCCTTTTCCAAAAAGCCTTTTTTTCTCATCTCGAAGTGAACGATTTTTCTTCATCAAAAATCTTGATTGTAACTTTGTAGTTTCGTCAGGTGTGAGATAGGTTTCAACAGGTATGTTGGCCAAAATTAGCGGATTTATCAACTGATATACAAAGTCTCCAAATTATCCGTTTTAATCGCAAAAAAAAAAACAACGTTTTTTCACCTTATCAATAGGATTACCAAATAGAGATATATTCAAGAGATGGAATTTTACATTTTCATCAATTTCTTGAGCTCCTGAGAGATTTGCTAAATTTAACAACAAAGTATTTTATTGCGCTTTCCTCATGAAGGTGGTAAAACTCGTCATAATCTAGAATACCAATATTTAAGAGATATCGGGTTTTTGCAAAATTTTCAAAGATGGCCGAGTGATGTCATTCATCTATTTATTTTTTTGTAATTGTTTCAAGTAGGAATGAAACGAAAAGCTTCAGTTTTCAGTTTCGGTTTCGGTTTCAGTTTCGGTTTCAGTTTCAGTTTTCAGTTTTCGGTTTCGGTTCTAGTTTTGTTCCAACCCTGATTCCAGTTTCAGTTTCAGTTTCATCTTCAATTTCAGTTCCAGGTTTCCAGTGCTGATGATGGCCAAAACTCGATTTGAGACTAACAAAAACAGGAATATTTTTTTTTTTTTCCTTTCAAATACTTTTTCTTTCCAAATGGCAGTTGTTCAACATAATCAAGTGCATTAGCATTGTGGAAGAAATATAATCACAGGAGTAGACCCATTTGGATAGAAAGGGGGATTCCATCCTACGTAAAAAAGCCTGCTAATTGCAATTAGATGCTAAGAATAGGAGAAGAGATAATTTTTGTTTCTTTTTTTGAACCTTCCGTTTGGGTGTTTGCAATTTGATAATTTGTCAATAGGGTTCTTTGTGCAATGAAAGCTATCAGGCCATTTTTTTTCCATAAAGGGAAAAACAATGCTAATACCTCTGGACAAACCCCAGTTTCAAGCTCATATACTAATTATTAATTGATTTTACGTTACTGCTTGTGGTCCCATATTGGTGAAGAGTGAAAGAACTATTCCTGTTGTACAAATGGAAAGTGAATACTGACTTTTTTTCATTCCAAAGTTTCATTTTTGGCAAAGTCTAGATTTACATCAAAAAAAGAGAAGTAGAAAAGAACAACTAGGAGAGATCTACCACCAGGAGAGATCTACAACTAGGAGAGATCTACAAACAGGAGAGATCTACAAACAATTTTATCTTAGATAAAAGTGGGTTGGTTTTTTTTTTTTTACAAGCGCATGGTTTGTGTTACCTGCGCACACATATTGTATGAACTTTAGACACCCTGCCCTTCCCTAGAAGAAAAACCGGTTTACTGTTGCTAAGGCATATCGGTAAAATACCATCGAGGAGGATTGAAACAACAGCAACGTCCGGATAAAATATTATCAGGTACTTACAACACAACTTTCGTAATAGAGCTCGTCGTGATAACGAATTGGTATGCAGCGCTTGCATACTTTCCTTTATAAGCAATAAACCTGTACAACAAGATACTCAATCTGTGGAAAATGCACACGGTTTTGATATCATCAATATATGCAGGGCATGTAGTTGGATGGTTACCTGTTGTGACATCTGTGTTTGTACAGTCCTATACGATGTCTACGTAGTAGTAGAGCAAAAGAGGACTACCATGTGTCTATTTGTTTTTTTAGAACCTTAAAGACGATGCAAATCATTTTTTTCATCACCAGGGTTTATATTGTATTTCAATAATAAGCCACTACAATCTACCTGATAATCTAAACAATATAACAAAGAAAGTATTACTTCCCCCATTCAAAAGGCACCTTTAAGAACGACAAAATGGGAAGAGTGCAAAAAAAGGTTGAAGTAGAATGAGTAAATGAGTAAATAAGAGGGTTAGTGTATGCGGTTTTTCCATAGCCGCTACACTGGTTTTGATATATGGTGATTGTTTATATGTACCATCAGTAATATTGATAATTTGACCCGAGAAAATCCAACTAATCGATCCGTCCCCTCATTTCTTCTAACCTTTGCATATGACACACTGGTCTATTACTTCCTACTTATGCAAGGTTCAAAAGTAAGTTTTTAGTTGAAATTTAAATTTTTCATCCTGAATCTGAAATGTCGTGCAGACAGAAAAGAGAGAAACTTCATGGAAGAGACTTTAGTTGGAGGTACGTATAGAACCGTAATGCCTTACAATAACCATAGCTAATCCCATTCCAAGTGCGGAGATCTTCTAATCTAATTGGGAAGAAAGGTTTTTAATTTGGTCACTAAACAAAAGGTAAAACAAAAAAACCCTAAGAAAAGCTTAATTTTTTTCTTTTCATTTCTTCACTGATAACATTTTAAGAATGCAAATAGAGACTTTCGGGAAGACTCAATGACCAACTGATTGTGTTCATCATCGAGGTGCTACAAAAAGGTGACTCCCGGTATTTTATTCTTCATCAGATTGGAAGATCAAGCACCTTGAAAACAGAGTTTTGCTCTTTTTTTTTCCTTTGTTCTCTTTCTTCTTTTTTTGCTTCTTCTGGTATCTGTGCTATGTACCATTTTTCTCACGTTTATTAAGCATATAATTTTTAGTAATGTATCGCAGATAACAAGATTATCCCAATCCAAATAAATAGGCCAGTGTCTTCCATGACCCCATAACTTGTATTTTTCTAAAATTCTCTCCCCCCCTTTCTGGTACAAGTTGCCCAGAGAATCATCATTTTGTCAATCCGTTCAAAGTCACATGTGACTTTGGTTACTTGTTTTTCTTTTTTCATTTATTTCAATAGTTCTTTTGAGAGAGAATCGATTTTTCACTACAGGTTTTTACTTCATTGAAAAAGAGATTTGGCTCTTTCAAACTTCAATGCTACTTCAATTCTTCTATTTCTTCAATCATTAGTAATTGGTGTAATCCTTAATAAAGAATTTTTTTATTATTTGACAATATTCAGGTATAATAATAGATATATACTGGTTTGGAGAAAAGTCGGGGTCAACCAACCAAAGGATAACCAAAGAGTTTTTAAGGTTCTCATTTTTTTTCTTTCTATTTTTTTCCTCTTAATTAGTTTTTCAACTTTTGAGGTAGCATTAATGTCAACAAGCCAATGTTCATAACTTCCAAAAAAAAAATTACACTATGGCGCGCTTATTTTTGTTGTACCTACTTCATACATGTCAATGCTTTAGTATAAAGTAATTAATCCATCAAGCCCATAGGTTTCTCCTCTTGAGAGTGTTTTCTCTTAACTTTTCCTTGCCTGAAAAAGTAACAAAAGAAACACAATAAAAATGAGGACACTACTCAAATGAACATGGAACTTTTAAATACCTATGAGTTATGAGTTATGAGTTATCTTTGGTAAAAGTTTATTATTTGCCAACATTGTGAGCTCTCACGACTTCTATTCTACTTTTTCTTCAAAGGTAAAAAAAAAAAAAGAATAAAGGGCCCTTCTTCTATAGAATATGTCTTCTTTGTCAAAAAAAAAACAAAGAGGGGCATACACATTTGCTAAACCCGGAAAATATTCAAACATATCTTTCCCTAGCAAAACTATCAAGTTCTTGTATTTGTAAGCTTTCAACCCTTTTTTCTCCAAGAAGAATAATTAGTGAAAAATAGTTTTCAAGAAAAAAAACAAATTTTATAGTCAAAGTAATTGAACAAATTTGTATTGCTGAAAAATAAACAATAGTCATCATCCTTTCTTTCTTTCTTCATGAATGAGAGGTTATGTCCAAGTGCTTAACTCCTTCCGAAAATTGTTGAATCAGCAGAAAATGTATTTTACTTCCTCCCCTCTCCTTCCTCCGCTTTCCTCGTACTCCACTACTCCACTACTCCACTACTCTGCCACTCCATATTCTTCACAGAATATGGAGTGGTAATATTCAAATTATGGAGGAAATTTAGTTTTCTGTCTCTCCATTTTTTTTACATTTCGCATTCTATCTAATAATATGGAACTTTTGCAACATAAAAAAAAGATAACTCGACACCGTATCACCTGTTTATCTACCAGTTTTCTTTGGTTTGATATAGCTACCACATTTTTAATAATAAATGCATTCTGTTTTTTTTTTTTTATTTATTTATTTAATTTTTTTTTTTTTTTGCAAGTCACTATTATATGTCATTAAAAATAGAAATTACAGAAAATCGACAGAAAAAAAAAAAATTAACCTGAGACAAAAGGGTTCTTGAAAAAAAAAAACCCCAAAAACGACAATTATATTCAATTGTCTAAGGTTTTTTTCTTTTCAAATTAGGTTCTAAAGTCTGTGTCAGTTTTGACTAGGTTCTTTGTTCTTTTTGGTAAAAATGGAAATAAAGTACGCTAAGGATAATTAGAAATTTGTGTCTTTTTTAGTTCTATATTGAGAAAAAACGAATGGGGAAAAAGAAACATGGATTATACAACTTGAGCAGATTTGCAGATTGCACCAAAATGAATTTTAATTTGATTTTTATGTCACAAAGCAGAAAGGGTAAGAAAGAAAAAAAAAAAAAAAGAAAAAGGCGAAGTATTAAGCGTTAGGCTGTGGGACATTTACTTAAATGTCTTGTTCATATCTGCAATAATAAGGCACTTTACGTATAACACATTGCATACATGTCTATATGTATGTGGTGTTAATGACCACACCTTCTTTAAAACACATAGGATAGACTTCAATGGATTTTTTTTTTCTTATTATATTAAAAAAATTTTCTTCTTTCTTTTTGATAAAAAAGGGACTCTTAGGTTCTGGCCATAAAAGTTTATTTATTTGGAAAATAGCTCCATTTACAGGAAAGCAACATCTCCTTATTCAAATGTAGAAAGGGAAAAAATGCAAGAGATGGCTCAACTTAGAGTATATTTCTTCGTACTTGAGTTATGTCGCTAAGATTTAAATTACTTTTGAAGAAAAACTCCAAATCCTTTCTGGGGTGATTATCCCATGGGCTACAAATTTATAGATAAATATATATATATATATATATATGTCAATGCATTCCAGAAGTTTCTCTTCCCTTTTTTTGCCCACCCTACTTACCAAAGTATGTTTTAGAGAGTCTTGTTGTCATCGAGGTTTAGATAACATTAAAGTGAACCCTCTCCCTCTCCTCCCTTTCATCAACTTAATATCTTGCTCTGACCAACTTTTCATTCGTTTATATTCCCCCCCCTCCTAATGTACAGAGCTACTTGCCACTTCAAAGCAAATAGAGAATAAGAACATTTTTTAATTAGTTAAACCCACTACGTTTACCGAAATTCACACGATATTATTACCTACAGAGAAACCCCCTCCCCCCCCCCAACTAATCTAAAAACAGACTAAGTCATTAGCCGACTTTGTTTCAACTACTAAATATCTCACTTACCATCCAAACAGTTCAAAAAAGCATTTTGTTGAATCCAGGTACATTCAAGTTTCCTTCTGAATTACTAATTTCCCACTATAAGAGAATCACCACCATCCAAAAAGTTCTCTCTTTTATTTCATTTTTTTATCACTTTTTTTTACCTTGTCGACACTCATAAAGAAAGTTATTCCCGAGTATTAAACAAATCAATTTTGTGTAACGGGTCCGTGATTATTTTTTTTTTAATTTTATTTTTTAGTATTTTCTGACACTCGGTTTACAGGAAAAGGTTGCAAAATAATCAATTAAAGGGGGTGAAAAAAAACTAAATAACCCAAGGCATTTCCCCCGTAGTATATGATTTTGCTTGAACACCAGGAAGTTTTTATGGCAACGCCGGGCTCAACCACGCTGTCAGCAACTTCATCAATTGACGCTGACGATACGATACACTTGGAGTCGTATGCAATGTACCTTACGTCGCCTGCAAAGGCACAGTATAGTGAAACAACTTATGACAATCCAAACCACAATGACCCTCCCTATCAAAACAATCCTCCAACCACTACCACTACCACTACCACCCAGCCATTCTTAGACCATTTTCTACAATTGGATAATTCAGATTATCTACCGCGTCCTCCGCCAATTAATATAGATGGATCTCCAAAAAGAGTTTCCACTTTGTCACCTCCGCCACACACGTCAGCTGGTAATGAGTCCGCTTATTACTATGGTCCCAATATAAATGCATATCATTCTCCCTTATTGTCTACCAATTCTTTGGAACAAAATAAGGATAAATTCGTGATTCAAAATGCAAGTCAGCCGAATTTAGCCAGCGCAACATGGTCATTCCCAAGTATGGACGATAATTCCTTCTTGAACAGTAGTACCAGTACCAATAACTTTTATAAAGTCAACAGTGATACACAAAACACCAGCTTTGTGTACTCTGTTGATAATCAGTCGACAGAGCTATTCAACTGCGACAGTCTCAAAGATGATTTTAATTTATCCAATTCATTTGAGGCGACAAATGTGTCCTTAGAGTCACTACCTAATTTCAACCGTCCAAACGTGAGCCAGGAAATTCCTCATTTCCAGTATCATGAGAATGTACCCCAACAACCACCACCCCAGCAACAACAACTACAACAACAACAACAACAACAACCACCCCAGCAACAACAACTACAACAACAACAACAACAACTACCACCTCAACAACACCTACCACTACAACAACACCTACCACTACAACAACACCTACCACTACAACAACAACACCTACCACTACAACAACAACACCTACCACTACAACAACAACACCTACCACTACAACAACAACACCTACCACTACAACAACAACACCTACCACTACAACAACAACACCTACCACTCCAACAACAACTTCCACTACAACAACCACAACCTCCATCTTCACCACAGCAACTACAACAATATTTGCAGCCTGTACAAGCAGTGCATCACAATTTACAGATTTTTTTACCAACTCAAAACTTTCCCAATACACCAAATAAAAGAGCTAACAGCGATACGCCAACTTTTCCAGAGACAGGCGCCTTTATCACCAACAACAACTCTTCAGTTCCACAACCCAACACTCCGCTATACCATTCAAGTTTTTCGGAGGATTCGTTGCCTCGTAAGCCATCCACGGCTTGTATCACAAAAAGTCCCCTTTCCATTTCTATACCCATTCAATCATCTAATCAAGTACATCGCATTGTTAAAAAGTCATCTCATTCGAGAACCAATCCTTCATGCAGAAAGAACTTAAATGCATTGCATACAATAATCACACCTTTGGACCGCGTAGAAACCTTGTCACCGATTATGAAAAAAAGTGCATCAGCATCTGGGTCGTCTACTCTGCAATCTCAAAATGTGCAAAATTTATTCATCAATACCCAGTTGACTTCAAAACTACAATCGCCTACCGTTGCAGTAAAAACTGCGTCAACTACTAGCTCTTTGCCTAGTGCTTCCACTACACCCTCATCTGCATCTTCCCATAATGGATTGTTAGTAACAAATGTTTACCGTCAAAATTCCGATTGCTCAACAGCATCTTCATTGTATTCCGAAGTGGCACAATTTAAGCGAACTGTTTTAATGCCATCACAAAACGATACTGCAGGAAGGGGAAACACCAAGCAAAAGATCAAAAACAACGGGGTATTGACAGATCAAAGAGAATTAAATCCAGGCAGCACTTTAAACGAAAAGCCAAACACTAACACCAAAAGTCAGGGGACAAATTACAATGATGATTCTACTGAAAAAGATGATAGTGAAGAAAGCTTCGGGTCAATGGAAAATGAAAGTGACCAAAGTTCAACTCCCAAATTCATAGAGACAGGGTCACCAAATATTGTAAACTTTCAACATTCTCAGAATGAGCCTGTTCAACAGGACGGATTGAGAAAAAAATTTACCAGGAGACGCTTATTACCAAGATCAAAGAAGGGGTGTTGGATATGTCGTATTAAACATTTGAAATGCGATGAAACGACACCTTCATGTGCAGCATGCACAAAATTCGGATTGAGTTGTGACTATAGTAATATCAAGCCCGAGTATGTTACTAATAAGAGACTAAGAGAGGTGAAGTTAAATGAAATGGCTCTTGTGAGGAAAAAACATCAGGCTAAAACAAAAGTCCCAAAAAAGAAACGCAAGAGTCAAGATTAGAGGTAGTCTGAGTTGGCAAGTATTGTTTTTTTTTCTTCTTTTTTTTGCAACTGGCATATGCTTCAAAAGTTGTATCAATGAATAAATTTAGGTAATTATTGGTGGGCACAACTACAAAGCTAGTTTCTTTGTCTTTGGTGGCTGCTCACAATCTCCAAAATATATTTAAGTTAACTTTTTTTAAGAAAACCAAAACCACACAACGGGAAGAGATGTAACACTTTATCACATACCTACACAGACCTAAGATTTTAGAGAATTTAATCCCTTTGTGCAATTTTTCTTTTTTTTTTTATTGGCTCTTCTTGTAATTCTATATAAATATGAACATATATATATATATTCTTGGTTTTAGATGCTTCAATGGAAAATACGAAAAATAAAAAGGCAACTTGATTCGACTTGGACTTCCACTTCGACTTGTCTCTTACTGAACTTCAATTCCACCACACATCTTTTTTATTCTTTCTTTTATTCTTTTTTTATTCTGTTTTTATTTTCGTTGTCGCGCTCTTTACTCCCATTCACTTACTATTAACTTCTTATTGATTATAGTCGTTTCCGTCTCATTTCGTGGTACTACTCTAGTATCTTCGCCATATATTCTATCACCGTTTTCCAAGATGCCTTCAACACAAAACTTATACTCTATCATGGAAACAATGTTCCCAGTAAAGCCAACCCATGGTCCAGCTAAAGGATCTTTTAATGGCGGATATGTATAATCGGTAAACTGCTCTCTTTCTTCATCAATAGTGGACTCTCTTCTCCCTAAAGATTTAGATTTCCCCTTAATACGTGGCTCAGAAACATAGTTTCTACCGGCGGAATGTGTCCCCTCATTGAGGAGTGATGATTCGTCAATGGGCGTCTCATTAGCAAAATCGATGTTTTCCTCATCTTCTATAATGGCAGAATTGGGCTCGTCATTTTGAGTTTCTCCCGAGGTGAACAGAGTATCATCGTTGTCAAACACCTTATCGAAATCACAAGGGTTCAATATAGCTCTCAATGCAATAAAGTTACTCAAGGGCACGTAGTACTTTTCAAAATTGTACAAAACGCACATAGTTGCAATGATTGTTGGTGTGCACAACACGGATAACAAAATTGCACTTTCCAAAGCAAGTGTTCCACACATGAATAGTTGGAAAATAACCAACCCTAAGATCACACGCCTGAAAATCATTGGCCACACTTTACCTGTTGAATGTGGAGGGTGAACGAAATTGTATACTAGCTGGTATTTGTAAACAAACAAACCAAGTACAAAGTATATTAAGCCACAAGTGACTATTTTTGTCGAAACCACAGAGTATATAAGAATGATCATAAAAATCATAATGTGCTGTGGCTGGTGAATACCAAAATCAAATATTTGTGGTGTAAAATAGTAAGCTCTGTAATCTCTTGGAGTTTTCAAAATCAACTTTTTGAAAACGAAAAGCTTTCCCAAGATGTTGAGAAGTAAAAAATCACTAACCTGCAACAATTTAACCGGAAACATAGTTAATCCCTGCAATAAAATCAAGTCCACGTAGAACAAAGCCATTCTCCTTAGTGAAGTTGCAAGCTGCGTTGCTATTTTTGTCGTATCACTGATATAAGACATATAATCCCAGAATGTTCCCGCAGCAACGTAGATTAAAAACAAGTTAAAAAATATGAAAAAAAAGTTTTTTGACAATGTTGATAATTCAACTTCACTGTTGGAGGAGTACCCCTGTTGCCGTGACAAGTACTGGTAAAAATAAGGAAACAGGATATTTAAAAGGGTAAACAACAATGGAGGAAGAATACCTGTAACAAATGTAGTCAACCATTTTGACTTTCCAATAAGTTCGCCCAACGCTGGCCAGAATTTGCTAATTGTCTTCAAATCAAGCAAAGATGTCAATGGAACAACCAAGAATATAATAAATCCGTAACTCAAGACAATAAAAAAGGTGATTAAATATGACTTGAGCAATTTCTGGGAATAGGTTAACTTCAAGTTTGGCCAGATGATGTCTTTTGGCGCTGGAGCTAAACTGACAATTAATTTGTAAACACGAGGGTCCAATATCGTTTGGGCTGCCATCTGCGCCGACGCAACAGAATCCATGGTAATAAATGCAGAGGGTATTTGTTTAAACTCATAGTGCTCTTTAGCGTTAATAGTTGACAACTCCGTGTCAAATTTGCCTCTGGTAACTTTTATATCATCATCCAACTCAAGTAGCTCCTTTGACATTCTAATAATCTGGTCTTCTTCTTGTGCTTTGAGCAGCAAAGGCTCATCCCATATGGGATTCACTGCAGGTATTCGCTGTCGATTAAAGATGTCAATATCCATCTTATACTCGGATGCATACAAATACTCCAAGTCTCGAATAAGTTTCTTTCTTCTATTGAATTCGTTCTGGAGTGGTGTCCAGTCATATATTAGTTTCACATCTTCCACTTTGCCAATTCCTAAATCTTCAATAAACTTTTTGATCTTCTCTCTTTGCAACAACTTTTTCGGTATACCATCTAGCCTAATAGTCCTATCCGTTATAGAATCTTGTGACGCCAAATACTTTTGTCTCATTTTTAAAACTTTCATTGTAAAGTCATAAAGGTAGTAAAATACCACAATTGAAAATAAGTACGTGAATATCGGGTACACCCAAAGAAATTTCGGAAAATCATCATGAAAATCTGGCGGTTTTTGGGGATTATTGTTTCCCAAAATGTCTTCCTTGTCATAATTCCCAGTAAAATAAAATCGGATTGGACTCAATACTCCAATTGCCAATATTGCCAATACAAAAAATATCTTGATCCCCATCTTAAAGAAGGAAAGGAAGACATATGCATCGAGACCCGAGTAGGTAATAATCTCCTCATCCGTTATCTTGTAGATCACCTTCAACCACCCAAATAAATTGTCTGGTAGTGGTTTTAGTAATTTTGTCCCTTGTTGTCTCAACGTTCGCACAGCGTAGATGTGTGGCCATCGATACCTCATGATGCAAAATAAAAGAAATAGACATAAGCCAGAAACACTGGTAAGAACCAATTGTGTGGTGAAAACCCTTTGAGGTCCTACTGTATGTATAGGGTCTGGACCCTTATTACCTCCATTACCACCAATACCTCCATTACCTCTACTTATTCGGTCCTCTTCCTCGATGATTTGCCAGCCAACTCGTAAAATATCTAGTATTTTCACCACCATTATATTCTCGACGTTTCTTTTACAAAGCAAGCACTAAAATGCTTGCTTAATGGTAAGCAAACGGGTAATTGTTATGTTGGTAAATCTTGACGAGCTTATATAGAATCTTTTTTTTTGTTTAGGCGATGTTATGGCGCGCGGCTCAAGGTGAAACATTAGAAAGTACGACCCTATCGAGCGAAGCGAGATAGTGGAGCATAGACTGCTACTGACCCTATCGAGCGAAGTGAGATAGTAAAGTATAGACTGCTACTGACCCTATCGAGCGAAGCGAGATAGTGGAGCATAGACTGCTACTGACCCTATCGAGCGAAGTGAGATAGTGGACCAACACTTTTGAGCTTGTGCTCGCTCTGCTCGATAGTGTCGCTGTGCTCAATAGTGTCGTAACAAGCTATTCAGTACTGCTCAATAGTGTTGTAACAAGCTATTCAGTACTGCTCAATAGTGTCGTTTCAAGCTATTCAGCACTGCTCCACTATCTCGCTCTACTCGATAGTGTCGCTTTGCGCAAAAGAGAAAATATAGAAAGTTATATAATAGTTTCAAAGTAAATGAAAAATTTCCATTCTATCAAAGCAGAGATCTGATATTAAAGAGTGCTGCTCCACTATCTCGCTCTGCTCGATAGTGGAAGTCGATAGTGGAGCTCGATAGTGGAGCTCGATAGTGGAGCTCGATAGTGTCGCTTGTGCTTGCTACTACTGTCCACTTTTACTGGCATCATTAGTTAAACAATCATGTTTGTCGTCAGTGTGATTTGGACCACAGCAGCAGCAACAACAACAAGACAATCTTTGTAGTTAAAGGAATGTTTGTCAATTGTAGGGAGGTCTCTGTGAAAACCGAGTTTTTTTTTGCTAATGGTGCAGTTTAGTCTTAATCATAGCGATGACGGTGCCGGGCACCGTCATTGTGTCCAGAAGAACTTTTGTTCCCGACATGAGTGTGATATTCTCCCATGGGACCAGCACCTTTTCAGCAAGAGCCTTTTTTAGCACATAAACCGACAGTGCCTCTGGCACTGTTACTGGCATGGAAAAGACATGAGGAGGTTTAATCGATTTGACAAGTACTGTTGAAAGGGTGGGTAATTTTGGCAAAGATGGTCCTAGAGAAGTAACCAGTGCATGACGAGGTCCTGCATCTGGGCCCAAGTTAATCAACTCGATGTACGTGGTTACAAACGATTTATCCATTAATGAGTTAAAGAGGATAAGTAATTATTTATTTTTTTTGGCTTGTAGCATTTTATTGTAGCGACACCACCGACACTATCGAGCAAAGCGAGATAGTGGAGCATACTAGCTGCCACCGACGCTGCTTTGTTCCCCCTTCCATCCTCGCTGCTTCGATAGTGTCGACTAGACGAGTGAAGCGAGTCTAGTATATAAGGTGTAGCACTCTGCTTGTTTCATCCTCCCGGTGGGATCCACTATCTCATCAACACTATCGAGCAGAGCGAGATAGTGGAGCACACTAGCTACCACCGACGCTGCTTTGTTCCCCCTTCCATCCTCGCTGCTTCGATAGTGTCGACTAGACGAGTGAAGCGAGTCTAGTATATAAGGTGTAGCACTCTGCTTGTTTCATCCTCCCGGTGGGATCCACTATCTCATCAACACTATCGAGCAGAGCGAGATAGTGGAGCACACTAGCTACCACCGACGCTGCTTTGTTCCCCCTTCCATCCTCGCTGCTTCGATAGTGTCGACTAGACGAGTGAAGCGAGTCTAGTATATAAGGTGTAGCACTCTGCTTGTTTCATCCTCCCGGTGGGATCCACTATCTCATCAACACTATCGAGCAGAGCGAGATAGTGGAGCACACTAGCTACCACCGACGCTGCTTTGTTCCCCCTTCCATCCTCGCTGCTTCGATAGTGTCGACTAGACGAGTGAAGCGAGTCTAGTATATAAGGTGTAACACTCTGCTTGTTTCATCCTCCAGGTGGGATCCACTATCTCGCTCTGCTCGATAGTGTTAGAATGCGCAAGTCTAAGAGAAAAGAGACATTAAAGTAGCAATACATATAGATTTTGAACAAGAGTATTGCACTTTTGACGAGGGATCTAGAGCATAGCTTTATCAGCTGAGTATATAGTATTTCTGCTGAAAATTTCTGTTGATTAAATAGTATACCTTTTGAGTATATAGTATATCATCTATATAGTTTTACACCACATTAGTGCTCTCTCTTTCAGAACATTTATAAAGAGCTCCTAATAGAGATGATAGTGTCGATAGTGTCGGTGTAGTCTGTGTGCTCCACTATCGAGCGAAGCGAGATAGTGTCGATAGTGTCGGTGTAGTCTATGTGCTCCACCATCTCGCTTCGCTCGATAGTGTCGATAGTGTCGCCCTATTCTTTTTTTCCCGCCTGGCAAATATTTTTTACCGCCGAGTGGACCCTTTTCTCCGCCTGACTTTTTCCGCCTGGCTCTTTTCCTTTCTCTTTAGGAAAGAAATAAATTACATATATTGAAAATCCATCAAGCAAGATTAAAGGACAGTCAAATTGGGGTTCACCAATAACCCAAAACAGCTGCGAGTAAACCCAAATGAGCTGCGGAAAATGGTATTCACAATGTCAAATTGGACTAGCAATGAGACCGGTGGACCTGAAACAAAGTTTTATTCAACTAGCAGAACATCTACTGTAGTTTCATGTTCATCTACTTCATTGCCCATCACAACTACAGCAACGCCGCCGCCGCCGCCGTCGTCGTCGTCGACGACGACTACAGCAAGGGATTTTTTTGATGACGAAATCTCACTTGTCTTGATCAATAGCGATCCTATGGAATGTAATGAAAACTTTTCCATCTTCATAAAATGTATCATTGACAATATTTATGTCGATACCAATAGCCCGCCCACTTACCAAGAGTTGTCCTTGTACGCTTTGAAGCTTTTGTCGCTGAATTTGTTTGTCAAAAATTCCAGATTTTGCATTGGCAAGATATTGGCGTTTTTAGAGACATTCGCGGCAGTTACCGAGTATAGATTGGAAGCAAAGGCCAACGAGAGCAATGATGCAGATCTCATGAAACAAAAAGCAGACGATCGAATAAAGTTTGAAAGTGAAAGCTTGAAGGAGTTCTTGTGTATCACTTTACTCCTACTCCTCAAACTCAAGAATAGCAGCAATGAAAAAGACGATAGGGATGATGATGAAAGTGTTCTGAGTGCATCTTCGACTTCAACGCAACCTGAGAACTTAGACTTGCTAGGCATTGAAGAAGTTTTCAAAACACTTCAAACATCCAAGTTTATCGCAATCATTACTCGTTTCATAACTACTCAAATTAAAGCAGTAGATCAAAATGAATCGTCCTTTGTGATTTTGAAATTCAGTTGTGATTTGGTGTTTGAGTATTTGTACTACATTGAGTTTCTATCCTCAAAAGAACTTGCGGAACTCGCGAGTAATGACAATGAAATAATTGCGGTAATTATAAAGTACCTTTTGTCCTCGGAACATTTTAATAACTATGATCTAGATAGCGATGAATTTAACAATGAAAGTAGACTCGTAGCTTATGAGGAGCTAAAGCTTTTGTTGTTAATTAATGAACAGTTTTTGATGAATTCGTATAACGAGCTGCGGAGCACCAATAATGTCTTTGCGGAGCTCACCAACAACAACAAGGACACAAACTGTAATATGAAAAATATTGTTGGCTTTATTAATCTATTGATTTACCATTTGAACCGAGAGGAATCCCAAATCATCAAGTTGTTGATTTTGAAGTTTCTCTACCAAGTCTTTACTACATCCTACACTGCAAAACTAATATATCGAAACGACTTGAAAATATTGATTGATATCTTCATTAGAGAATTGGACAATTTAGAATCTAAAGATAGTATTCTCATATTCACTTACTTGAGAGTACTTTACCCGATATTGATGTATTCCGAATTGAGTGACTGTGGAAACTACAAGAATATCGAGTTATGGGACGTTTTAAGTCATACTATTACCAATCCAGGGTCCAAAACAAGCGGGTCTGAGGAGAGGTTGTTAATGCTGCAATTAGCAGCAAAATGTATGAAAGTTAAGTGGCTAGAAGCCTCTGTTACAAAGATGAAGAACAATAGTCAAAATAATGGACGCCATCTTCGTCATGAGCCAACACTTCCTTCTTCGCTCGAGTCGTCTCCGGAAAAGCATTCACTAGAGGACTCGACTAAGGGGGCGGTACCGACAACATCACCATCATCATCATCATCATCGATAACAACGGCTACAACAACGACAATGACAACACATATTGATGGCATGACTACGCCATCAACACCATCAACACCACCACCACCACCACCACTATTCACCCGAGTTGCGTCTGTGCGTTCATCATCAAGGGCCGATTACCACAAACATACCACGGCACATAATTTCTTGGATCGTAAAAGTAGCGGAAAAAGGGCAAAAACAAATACAAGTACATCATTAGGAAGTATATTCGAGGAGAACAATAACAATGTTTTCTTAAAGCAATTTGCGCAGAAATTGGCTATTACAAGAAACAATGACATTCCGATAGATGAAACGTCGGATATTTCTGATAATCCTAGTTGTCAAGATTCTAATATACTAAATTTGCCAAACGAATACCTACAATCAAAACCGCTTCCTAAGATCCCAGTACCTAAAAAGATAAGAGGGCAATTTTATCAAAACGAGGGTTCTGCTGCATCTTCCTCAAGTTCACTTAACTCAGATTCTTCCGTCAAGCAAAAGGCAAGAAAGAAAAAAGCTCCGCCGCCGCCACCTCCACCTCCAAGACGTCGTAAATAATGTGATTGATTGTGAGCCTTGTTTTCTTCCCCTCTTATATCGATATACGTTTATACGAATGTAATGAATAATTCTTGTAGCCTTGGCCGTTTGTCTTTTTTTTCTTCTTTTTGATTATCATATCTTTTTTTCTCCTTTCTCCTTTTCTTCTATATAGAGTACTGCTTTTAAAGTTTGGTCACATAGTGATATCTTCTTTAAAGCTAAGCACATCATCAAATCTCAATCCGTTGATCTCGGTCTTTATGTATGAGTCCAACTCCTTTTTCAAAATTTCTTCCTCCATTTCATCACCACGTTCGCTGACATCACTCGAAGCAACAAGAATTAACCCTCTACTTCGGATTAAAGATATTAATTTCGGTACTAAATCAAGCAAATGTATGGAGGTGATTAAACCAAAAAGGTTATTATTAATTGAAAAGTTGACTGCTTCCTTTATTGATCTGATAATGAGCTCTTGATAATTTTTTAAATTAGACGCTTTTGATATCTCTTTATTGCTTGCTCCTCCTTTGTCACCACTACTGCTGCTGCTGTTGTTGTTGCTACTACTCTCAATTAATAGTCCGTTGGTTGATTTTTTTTCAAATTTGTTCAACTTTCTATTATAAGTGATTCCATTCATTATTAAAAACACGGGGAAATTAGGTTGTTTCCAGTTCAAAATCTTACAAATCAACGCGTTTGAACTAAGAAATATGATTGATCTTGAGGGAGTACTGTGTCCTTCTTTCTTATACTTTGAAGGTCCCATGTGGTTGAAAACGTCATTTAGTGTGAAATCAATAAAAATGTTTAAATTCCTTTGAACATTGCCCACAAATGGTAAAATCTCAAGCTCGTATGTAGATGGGAAAACAAGCTCCAAATTCAAGTTGATCTCCGGGCTTAGAACTTCCAAAATTATATCCAATGGAAGGTATATTATCCTCAACAATTTCTTAATCAAACTGATATCCTTCACAGTCATACTAGAAAGATCTTTGATAACTTTGGAGTAGTCAAACAAGTCGTCTGTTATTGCAGTTAGTTGTTCAAGTGACAAATTTGGCAAATACAAGTCAATATTTTCCGTGATTGCAATTGCCCAGTGAGGACAGACAACTGGAGTACCGTCATTTAAAAGGCACACTTTGATTCGAAGGTATTCCCCGGATAATGACGTAGCTGTTACTATTGACGAGGGAATGAGTTGTTCTTGCTGCTGCTGCTGCTGAATCTGCACTGCAGGGTTCTGTGCACTGTGAGACACTGCATTTACTCCCGCATTGAAGTTTGGTGATAAGAAGTTGTTAGGTGAAAGACCTCCTGCGGCATTCAATTTCAAAGTTTGTTTATTTTTAACAAAACTCGTTAAAGATTTCCAGTATGTGTCAAACTTTGAAGTTTCCAATAAAGTTCCTGAAAATGGGAAAATTATTTGATAAGTAAACTTCAATTGGCCGATATTTCTTAGTCTTAAATCAAACAATGGGAGCTCGATAGAAGTAATCTCGGAAGATGTTCTGTCAAAGTGTGAAAAGGATAAGGCCGTGGTCTTTGCAATTAGTCTCGTGCCAAACTTTGGAAATATTTCGAAATCAATACGGAACTCAGTTAAGGAATCAATATCCGTTTGAAAAACACAGTTACTCTGAGAGTTCCCACCAGCGCCTTCTTCGTCTAATGGTAACAAGATATTCCTGGGAACAATATCGGAAATATTGGATGTCAAAGTAATCCTTCCTGGTTTCAAATCAGTAGCTGAATTGAACAAATTGATAAACTCATCTTGGGGAAAAATTAGCTCAATAAGAACTTTTTGCTCTAAAAAGTTGTGCCCATAACGGCGTAATGGCAAAATTGGGGGTGGTAATTGCAAGTCAGGTATGCTATCTATATTGTTCTTGTCAATTGATCCACTATCTTCCGAATCATCTTCTTCATCTGCGGCATTCACCGCATCATCTCCAGCACCATCAGCACCAGCACTAGCACCAGCACCAGCACCAGCACCAGCACTGTTACTACTACTGTTACTACTCAAGATACCCCTGGAAGTGTCTTCGCCATTATCTATTAGTTGCAATTGCAGCAGTTGTGGCTGTTTGCTTTTGTCAAAAAACTGTTCATGGTGACTCAACAATTCATTTATAACACCAATATGACCTTCAAAGACACAATAATATAAAACATTATAACCATCTTGATCTAGTATATCCAACCTGGCACCAAATTTGACCAACTCCTGAGTAGTATTAACATGGCCCTCAGCAGCAGCATAAAATATTGGTGTCCATTTATTAAAGCCATCAAACTTGTTGATTTCTGCACCATATTGGATTAAAAGTTTTATCAATTTATAATGACCTGCTCTAGAAACCACATGTAAAGGAAGTAATCCTTCAACATCTTGCTGATTAACCAAATCCTTGACCAATTCTTTGGAAGATTCATTAGAAAGTAAATACTCTATGATCTTATAATCTCCAAATTTGCATGCATAGTTTATTGGCAAATACTGCAATGTATCCTTACTTGTGTATGGAAATGGGTTTGCACCAAATTGAACCAATTTTTTAATAATGTTCAAATTGCCGTGTTTAATGGCAAGTAAAAGTGGGGACATAGAGTCGTTGCCTAAATCATCAATGTGTTCTTTGGGAAACAATGTGATTATAGTATCTAGCAAATCCCCTCTGTTGTGTTGTGCTGCATAATGAAGACAATTTCTTCCATTAAAGTCTCGACGAATTAGCAAACTTTCAATCTCGCTTTTAGACAACTTCTTCACTATGCACTCAACAATGAAATTTCTAGAATGGTTGATTGAATCGTATGGATTAACGACTTTAACACCGTTGTTTATAACAACATGACTTTCATGGTGGGTCGGTGTCGGCAGTATGGAGCAACATTCATGCAATATTGTCTTATTATTGTTGAAGTCGTTGTTGACCAAAGTGAGATCTATATCGTAGTTGATTAATTCCAAAAATGATTCTAAAAAGGAATCCGAGATTTTGAGATTGGTAATTGATAATAAAAAAATCTTTGAGATTTTGCATTTTACTGAGGTACTAAATGGAGTATTGGCTGACTTGCTTGAGCCGTTGATTTTATCAATCCACCGTGCTAGTAGGGACAAATCGGGATCCTTTATTGTAGCCACATTGACAAAACTGGCATAAAGATCATCCACCTCGCTATTATTACGTTCAATATTTGAGATCGACGACTGCCTTACAAATGCAGGCTGTCGCTGTTCTTGATCTTGATCTTGTAAATCAACTACTGTTTGCATTTCACCTGCGATTACTACAGACTGCTCTCCTAAAGTTTGAGCCTGCGCTTCGGCACTAGTTGCATGCAAACTGTAATTATTCAAGCACGTAAAGTCTCCATCCATAATACTTTCAATGTCAAACAAAGACTGGGTAACCAAGTCACTCAATTCGTTGATTTCGTTTTTATGGAAAACGGGTTGAACGCTAACAGCAGTACTAATGAATAGTTCCTTAGTATGTGACTTGGATCGCTTATCCCATTTTTTGACCACTTTAGAAAACCCCGTTTCATTCAACTCGATAAATTGCTGAAGTCTAATTAGATCCTGGTGTATTTTTTTGAAATTTTGATACAAGTTGAGAAACGAGATTGAGTTTCGGATATCGGAATTTAATGGCAAAGTTTCTTCATTGTTCCCGCTTACATGCTGTTGATTTAGACACCTGTATAGTTTTGCAAATAGTTCGTCTCTTCTGAGCACTAGGAGGTTTAAGTTGATAGCTAGATTTGCTTGTTTTTCGAGATAAAATGAATTGACCTTATCTAGCTCTCTTTCCACACGGAAAAAGAAAGTTGCCTTGTTCTCCTTTAGTGTTTTTTGGATTTCAGCGGCTGTGTTATTACTGAATGCTGAAGCCAGCTCGACCTTGTTGTTGTTACCACTGCTGCTACCACCACTGCTTCTATTGTTTGTCGGAATTGCCAATTGTTTTATCAACTTCTTTAAAGCTTTATAGTCAATAAAATGACCTGAATATTCAGGTAGCTCCAACTGTCTTGACGCAAGGTATTTACCATACTTCATCTCAATTTAAAACCACTATAGAGCTCCCACACTGGTAAGTTCAGTAACCAAGACACAAATACTTGAAGTTGAAAGAAACCCTTTGAAGATGTTTAATGGAAATTGCAACTTTTCTCTTTTGGTATTTCTCTCTGCATTGTTTGTTTTTTTTGCTGTTCGCGTAACACGTGGTGGGGGCTATCGAGCGGAGCGACCCACACACTATCGAGCGAAGCGAGATAGTGGAACCACACTGACTAGCTGTACATTATCGAGCGAAGCGAGATAGTAGAGCACGCGGACTAGCTGCGCCCTATTGAGCGGAGCGAGATAGTAGAGCACACTGACTATATCAATACAGTGGAGCACACTGACTAGCTGCGCATTATCGAGCGGAGCGAGANTACAGTGGAGCACACTGACTAGCTGCGCATTATCGAGCGGAGCGAGATAGTGGATTACACTGACTAGCTGCACACTATCGAGCGGAGCGAGATAGTAGAGCACGCGGACTAGCTGCGCCCTATTGAGCGGAGCGAGATAGTGGACCACACTGACTATATCGATACAGTGGAGCACACTGACTATACAGTGGAGCACACTCACTATAGAGTGGAGCACACTCACTATAGAGTGGAGCACTGACTATATCGACACTATAGGGTTTTAAGAGATAAACTGGTTATAAAGTTGGTTATAAAACTGTAACAAGCTACTGAGTGTTGCTCTCGCTCTGCTCGATAGTGTAGGGGAAGGAGTAGGGGAATATTATTTTTGAACAATCGAAAAAGTTTGGTGTTGTAGAAAGTAAAAGAGAAGATTGTGTCAGTCTCTAGTATAGCATATAGCATTATACTCGATAGTGGAGCACACTTTGTAGCGACACAATCGGCACACTTTGTAGAGACACAATCGGTACAACACTATCTCACTCTGTTTGATAGTGTATATTTCGCTCTGTTTGATAGTGTAGATTTTGCTCTGCTCGATAGTGTAGATATATATCTATACGTATAATCTGCTATACATTATACCTATTCCTTCTTAACAGCATTGGCCTTTTTAGCTTCGTCAAAGTGTTTCTTAAACAAATCAGCATTCTCTTTATTACCGAATCTAATGGCCAAAGTTTGGGCTTCTGGCACCCCTTCGGAAACATCTGCAGTCACAGTGTATACCCAAGATCTATCGCTACCGATATTAGGTTTCAATTCATAATCAGGCGAGATTAAATGATTAGCACATATTTTCAAGGTTTTGTCTCTTCTCATCACAATTCTTGTTTTGCCATTGACCTCCTTCTGTTTCAAAAATTTGACATCTCCTGTTCCTCTTTCTTTCCACTCTTTGGTATCTGCATGAAACCTAAATAATTTGGCGCGGACCTTGTATACAACTTCTTCATCTTCCTCGTTGGTCTTCACCTCTACTTTTTTATCCAAATGAATGACAGGCGTAAACTCGACATCTACCTCTTCTTCTTCTTCTGCTCCTTCTTCGTCTTTACCTGCTTTTTTGTCACTTTCCTTCTCCTTGTTTGATTCATCTTTTGGTTCCTCCTCCTTCTTTTCCTTCTTAGCTCCAAACATAGAAAAGACATTGGCGGATGGAGGTTTGGAAATTTGGGACTCTTCCGATGTTGTGGCCTTGCCAGCTTCAGAGTTGGACATCTTCTACTCGTATACTCTACTTGATTTATTCAATAATCCCTCTAAAAGTGATCTCCTATACACTGTTTTTTTTTTTCCTATTGATTCAGCTCTAATTTTTTTTTTTTCTTTTGTCTTCTTCGATGAAAAATTTCAATTATGTAATTATTGGTAATAATTGCCGTCTATATTATATAAGAAGTGTGATATTCTTATATAAGAAATGAGATATACTTATATAAGATGATGAGATATACTTATGTAAGGATGATGTTTAAAGAGCTACAGACGAACTGGGTCTCACAAGATACTGAAAAGTTGCAGGAGCTTTCAATATGATCGAGTTGAGAGCGACACTATCGAGCAAAGCGAGATAGTGGAGCGCACTAACTGCCATTGCAGGAGCTTTCAATATGATCGAGTTGAAAGCAACACTATCGGGCAAAGCAAGATAGTGGAGCGCACTAGCTGCCATTGCAGGAGCTTTCAATATGATCGAGTTGAAAAGAGACACCGGGTTCTCTTCTTCATCCAAGCCCGAAGCAAGAAAAAGGCTCCTTGTCTGAAGTGGCTCAAGACGACTCCAAAACTCCAAATTCGTCATCTATATCAAACTCTTTTGTGCCTTTTTTTCTTCTTTATTTTTTTTCTTCTTTTTTTTCTTCTATTTTTTTACTATGTACAATAGACAATGCATCAAACAACCAATTAAGCTCTTCATTTGGTTCTTGTCAAGACTGAATTTGTCAATAGCTCCAATGCACTACGCGCATCGGATTCAGGTAATTGTCTAAGATTTTCTAAGGCTGCCATACAATACTTGGTGGCCATTTGCTTAGTTTGCTCTAATCCACGATATTTTTCAACTGCATTTCTTGCTATTTCAACATCTCCCTTTTGCTTGAATTTTCTCGCTATAAGTTCTCCCAATGCGGGGTCTTGTTTCCATGCAAATAAAATGGGAGCTGTAGCTAACCCCAACTTTAAATCGGCTTGACTTGGTTTGCCGAAAATTGTGTCTGAACTGGTATAGTCAAGCATGTCATCAACTATTTGGAAACATAATCCGAGGTTGCGTCCAAACTGATAACAGTTTTCAATTATGTTATCTTGTGCACCACTTAGTACTGCAGCTGCACGACACGATTTGGACATGAGACTCGCGGTCTTCAAATAAGTCTTGTGCAAATAATATTCAAATGCTGCTTGCACGTTTGTTTCATGATCTACCAAGTCCGAGTCGTTAGAAACTGAGTATTCATGTTGCTTAGTAGGCACTTTGCCGGTAGGTTTAGGCACTTTTTTCAGGTCTCCATCGTTATTGATTATTTCGTTTTCCTCTTTATTGCTTAAAACGGTATTTTTCAACTGCATAAACTCCCCTTCAACCAAGTTTGCAATTGTGGTACTCAACAACTCGATAACTTCTGGGTTCCTCAATCTTGCAATGGCAACAGAAGCTCTTCCCAATAAGAAATCCCCCGCGAGTACTGCCATCTTGTTGGTAAATGCAATATTCCCACTAGGTCTTCCTCTTCTTGAATCTGATAAATCAATCACATCATCGTGAAGTAAACTAGCAGTATGTATCATTTCAACGATTTCAGCCAATCTTCGTTGTTTTGGTAAGATCCCATTCATTTTATCCATTTGTGGCAATTGGTCCATAGGCTTGCTCAAAGGATCCAATATTATTCTCGGGTTTATACCATGCAAAATGCGTAAAGGGCTCAAACTATCATCTACGCTATTTCCAGCAATTGATGCTTGGCCAAACTTGGGGGTTCCCTTAATATGCTCTTGTTCAGTTACATCGTATTCATCGATGGGTATTCTTTGCCGTTCCAGTAAAGGTATATTCAGTAATGCTTTACTCAATAATAATACAATGAGAGGTCGAACATTCTTACCTTCAGCTTCAAAATAGTACGAGCTGACTCGATTTAGTGTCGGGTGTCCCGAACCTATTAGACTCGCTATAGATTTGGCCAAATTTGACATTTCATGGCTAACTATGGAGAAGGGATCTTGAAATTTGGACTTTGTTGCTGCTGCTGCTCGAGGTGACACCAATTTTTCAGAGGCTTCAATAGCTGTTTTAAATGAATTCGAGGTGGCATAAGCAGCAAACCTCCCCGAATGTAGAAGCAACTTTTTCTTGAATAGTCCACTTATCATGTTTTCTGTTGTTTTTTTTGCAAGGTAATGTGTCTAGTGTATCAAATTGGTGTCCTATTGTATGTGTGTGGCATACATCTGATTGTTATAGCTAATAAGATTTACCTCAGGTAAATGAACGAGACTTTTTTTTTTTTTTTCATTTTTTTTTCACTTCCCTTTTTTTTTCCCTGTAAGAAACAATGAAAACCGTTGGTATGTCAGTGTTGCTATATACTACGTTTGAGAGCAAATGAGCGACACTGTCAAGCAAAGTGACACTGTCGAGCAAAGCGAGATAGTGGAGCATATTGACTTACGACACTATCGAGCAAAGCGAGGTAGACTAGTTACTATTTGCTGTAGTTGAGTTTGTATGTATTACTTGCTGTAGTTGTTAATTGGATAGGACTTGAAGAAAGAGGCAATACTCACAAGTTTTCTACCAATGGTCTCGTCTCTACTCTCTTTATACTGTCCCACTAGGGAGTTAAGCGAGCTAGTGTCGGTGGGGCACCCATACCTGTTTTTTGTAGAAATGTCATTATGTAGAGAGTTTGTTCTGGTGCACTTGAATGAGACTTGGTAATAAAGGGGGGGCAGGAAAATCTCATCTCTCGCAAAGACGGTGATGCTACAAAAAAGCTATAACTATAAGAGTATCATTTATTGCTTTCTCTATTGAATGAATTCAATTTATTCATTACCCACTTTTTTTCTTTTCTCTATAAATTGATGCCAATTTATAGAGAAAAATTACGATTGCAAAATTGTTGAATATCTCATATCTTTTGTATCAACACTATCGAGCAAAGCGAGATAGTGGAGCACACTGACTACACCGACATCGACACTATCGAGCAAAGCGAGATAGTGGAGCTATCCTTGATACACATTCCATTTCCCCGAGACTGCTATAGGTCACCAAACTATGGCAACTTCGATTGACATAATGTAGGTGTAGTCCCCTATCGAGTAGAGCGAGATAGTGTCGCTAGTCGATGTCAATGTAGTCAATGTGCTCCACTATTGAGCAGAGCGAGATAGTATCGCTAGTCGATGTCGATGTAGTTAATGTGCTCCACTATTGAGCAGAGCGAGATAGTGTTGCTAGTCGATGTCGATGTAGTCAATGTGCTCCACTATCTCGCTTTGCTTGATAGTACTCCGACTTGCTAGAATGAAGAATGCGCTGAATTTGAATTGTAGTTGAGTAGAGGCTATAATGTAGAGGCTATACTGTAGAGGCTATAATGTAGAGGTGTATTAGTATTAGGTGTAATGTATAGGTGTAGTCAGTGTGCTTCACTATCTCGCTTCGCTCGATAGTGGTGTCTAGGGTCGTATTTGGCAAGTCCATGCGATTGGCATATTATCTGACAAAAACGCGCAAATAAATATGTGAAAATTTTTTGGTTTTTTTTTGAAAAGAAATGGACACCAACACTGCTCCTTTTTTCTTTTCAAGCATTGGCTATTGTCCTTGAATTGAACTATATCAATTGACTTGGAAAAAAGGTTGTTACAGTAGTTAAGAGTGGATTTTTGAAGAATGTTGAGCGACGTGTCTTTTATCAAGACCCCTGCTGCTAAGCCGCAGCCACCGTCAACTGATGAATGTGGTGTTAAAACAAGTGCTTCACCAACAATTCATAATGCTCCATTGCCAGCAGATGGGCCTGGGTCAACTTCGTTTTCAAATACTATTTTATTAAGTATAATGTGTTTGGTTCCAGGATACATCACTTATAAGTTGGGATTGGGTTTTAAGACATGGGTATTTTTTTTCATTGTTTTGGCTGTGCCTATATTGATGTGCTATTGGACTATAATGTCTTCGTTTTCGCCTAGAATTAATGAGAAAGCAAAGTATCCAAACAGACCAATTTCCTACTATTTGGAGTACCACACTCCTGAATTGAAGGCCAAGTATCAAGATTCCAATGGTGGTAAAGGTTCTAAGATTCCCATTGAAACCTTTGAAGAGTTGTATTTTGATGGCAAAGTTTCCTTTAAGGGCGATTGTTTAGATGTTATGGAATACAAACATGATTGGGCTAATTTCAGATTCACTTTGGGATTGTTTAGATTTTTTTTGTTTGGAATGATTCCTGAAGTCATATTCCATTCACAGTCGCAAGATGAAGAACAAGTCAGAGACCATTACGATAGGGGCGATGATTTTTACACTTGGTTCTTGGGTCCTAGAATGATTTATACTTCTGGTGTTATTAGTGACAATACTAGAGAAGAAACCTTGGAAGAGTTACAAGATAACAAGTTGAAAGTAATGGCTGAGAAGATTGATTTAAAAGAGGGAGAACATGTATTGGATATTGGTTGTGGTTGGGGTACATGGGCAACTTATGCATCTTCTCAATATGGAGCTAAAGTTACCGGTATCACTTTGGGTAAGAATCAAACCAAATGGGGTAATAAGCTATTACAGCAGTATGGTGTTTCTCCAGAACAATCGAAAGTTGTTTGCTGTGACTATCGTGACGCCCCACCTTCTAGTAAACCCAACGGTAAATACGACAAGATTACTTCTGTTGAAATGGCAGAGCACGTTGGTATTAGAAGATTGACTGCTTATTTGGAACAATGTAGAGATGCATTAGAAGATGATGGATTATTCTTTTTGCAATATTCAGGATTGAGAAAGAATTGGCAATACGAAGATCTTGAATGGGGATTATTTATGAACAAGTATATTTTTCCCGGTGCCGATGCATCTACACCATTAAGTTTTGTTGCCAGTTGTTTTGAATCTGTTGGATTTGAAATTGTTAGTGTTGATAACATTGGTGTTCATTACTCTGCCACAATATGGAGATGGTACAGGAACTGGATTGGTAACAAAGACAAAGTCATCAACAAATATGGTGTCAAATGGTATAGAATTTGGGAATATTTCTTGGGAAGTTCAATTGTTGCCAGTAGAAACGGTACTGCTACTTGTTATCAATTCGTTTTGCGTAAGAACATAAACTCATATAGAAGAATTGAGTATGTTCCTAAGCAACAAGGTCTTCAAGGAGCCATCAAGGGTAACGGATCATTGAATAGTAAATGGACTGAGGAATTTACCAATTTGTATGAGTGAAATAAACTAGAAAATCAGAGGGCTTAGTTCGGTACCACCAGTGTATACAAAGTTATCTATCAATTGCTCATCATTATCTAATCGTGTTTCCAAAATTAGTCGGCCCGTTGAGATCGGTTTACTAAAATAGGAAAAGATGACATGTTGCTTTTTTTGCAGTCCGAATGTGCTATTTTTTTTTTTTTTTTTTTTTTTTTTTTTTTTGGCCTCAGTATCTAGAGTCGAGTAGTTTCTAATTAGTAAATAGTTAGTGGTGGTGGTGGTGGTGGTGTAATAGTTAATCAGCTAATTTGCTTACTATAATGGTAACAGCGTTTGCTGTTTGAAGTAATTGATATACCAGTCTATCAATCTCTAGTTTACAAATTTTCCATCACCACATACCCGGGAAAATGGCTTAACCAAGGGTCACAATGAATGAGCAAGAGCGGATTGTAAGATCGAACTACAAATTATTTGTGCACATAACTTAAAAAAAAAAAACAAAAAAAACAACAGACATTTACCAAACTGGGCAAAAAGGGACGGATTTTTATTTCTTGACGACTTTTTATTATTGAGAAACGTGCAATGACATAAACAAAGATGGCCAAGATGATCAGCACGAGTCAAAAAGATATATCGGTCCGAGTATAAACCGTGTAACTGAGACAGAACTTCAGCCTTCTTTCAAAGGAAAGCAATACCCGTCCTCCTATCTTTGTAGGAATGATGGGAGTAGAGGGAGAGAAAAAAAAAGTAGTAGAGAAAAAATAATAAACTAATCTACTTGGATTATTATGGTTTCAACCTTTCATCAGGTCAATCTTTAACAATGTTGAAGATTGACTCCTTGACAATGTTAAAGACTGACTCCTTAACACTTTTACTCACCCTCCTTGCCGCTTGAGATATTACTACTAACAAAGGTTGACTCTTGTTCGTGTGATGCTTCTAGCGGTTATGAATTGATTTTTTAAAATTTACTATTTTTTCTCTCGCATCGGTTATGTGTGAAATATTTTACCCCAGTGCGAAAATTCGCTCTTTTTTGATGGAAAACAGTATTGGGCGGCCCTCAGCAGAGTGAATAAAAATCATGTCTACAAACCATAGTTGCTCGAGGTAAAAAACCATAGTTGCTCGAGGTAAAAAACCATAATATTTGACAAGGCACCAAACCATTACAGTATAACTCTAACCATCACCCAACTCACTACCTCTGACTCAGTGTCTTTTGCACTGCCTTTCATTTGGTTTTCTAATGGGTCTGTCTTTTACTTGATAGTTTTTCTATCAGAGAGCAGGAGTCAAAATCAAAGTCACAAACGGTAAAAGAGCAAGGAGTTAAAAAAGGAGTCAAACGTGCATCCAGTAAGAAAAAAAAAAAAGGTTATTCCGTTCATGCGGATGTCGTGTATTGTAATTATATTTGTTTTACGTCATATCATTTATTGACTTCCCCTTTGAACATCAAAATGTCTCAAAATATTATTTTATTGGATGATAAAATAGTACTTATCAACTTACATTAAAATGTCGTAACAACATAAAAGAGGGCGTTACAAATTTGAGCCTATATAACAATATCTACTTCTTTTACCTGACGCTACCAAATGGGTGTATAATAATATAAGTCATTTCCCAAAGTAGTGCATATTACCCTATCTCCAAACCATTACATATACTTTACCCCGGATTGAAAAAAAAAAAAAAAAAAAAAAAGCAAAACTAGAGACGTCGAAAATACCATAGAAATGTCCGATGTTCTTTTCACCATCTTTAAAAATCACGCTCATACTTTTTACTTTACTATAACCGCTGGTTAAAAACTCTCCATTGGCAAAAAAAAAAAAAAGGATTGAGCAAAAGGCGGACTTAGAAAAAATTATTACTATATAAAGACCACTATATTTCCTCTACTTGAAATAAATTCAACTCTCACTCTCACTCTCTCTCTTTTAATTACAATAATATACCAAATTCTATTAACTTTATAATTTAAATATGTCAGGACCTTTCCCAACAGTCGCAGATAAAGTCAAAGGCGTCCAAATCTTGGGACCAATTCCTGAGAGTGCAAAACATGTATTTACCCCAGATGCTTTGGCATTTGTCGCTACTTTGCATCGTGGGTTCGAAAAGAAGAGACAAGAATTGCTTCAGAATAGACAGAATGAGCAGAAGTTGAGGGATCTTGGTAAATTACCTAATTTCTTACCTGAAACCGAATATATAAGAAAGGACCTCACATGGACCGGTCCTCCTTTAGCTCCAGGTTTGATTGATAGAAGATGCGAAATTACAGGTCCTACAGATCGTAAGATGGTTATTAATGCTTTGAACTCAAATACCGCTACTTATATGGCTGATTTTGAGGATTCCTTGGCACCAGCATGGAGAAACTTGGTTGACGGGCAAGTCAATTTATATGATGGTGTTAGAAGAAACTTGACGTTTGAAACCAAGGAGGGTAAGAAGTACGCTTTGAATTTAGACAAGGGAAGACACATTCCTACTTTGATTGTTAGACCAAGAGGTTGGCATTTAGTTGAAAAGCATGTATTGGTTGATGGAGAGCCAGTATCAGGTGGTATATTTGACTTTGCCATTTACTTTTTCAACAATGCTTTTGAAACGTTGAACAGAGGTTTTGGTCCTTACTTTTATTTGCCCAAAATGGAACACCACTTGGAAGCTAAATTATGGAATGACATTTTCAACTATTCTCAAGATTACATTGGTATGAAGAGAGGTACTATTAGAGCATCAGTATTGATTGAAACCATTCCTGCTGTTTTCCAAATGGATGAAATCATTTACCAATTAAGAGAACATTCTGCTGGTTTGAATTGCGGAAGATGGGATTATATCTTTTCTTACATCAAATGTTTAAGAAACCACCCAGAATTCATTTTACCAGATAGAGCTCAAGTTACCATGGCCGCTCCATTCATGTCTTCATATGTCAAATTATTAGTTCACACTACCCACAAGAGACGCGTCCACGCTTTGGGTGGTATGGCAGCACAAATTCCAATCAAAGATGATGAGGCCAGAAACAGAGCAGTTTTGGAGAATGTGGCCAAGGATAAATTGAGAGAAGTTACTTTGGGCTGTGATTCCTGTTGGGTTGCTCACCCTGCATTGGTCCCTGTTGTATTAAAAGTGTTTAATGAACATATGAAGGGTCCAAATCAAATCGATTTACCCCCCAAGGAACCATTTAAGCCAATCACACAAAGAGATTTGTTGAGTCCATATGTTCCAGGCGGTAAAATCACAGAGGGTGGTATCAGAGCTAATATCGTTATTGGTATCTCATATATCGAAGCTTGGTTAAGAAATGTTGGTTGTGTTCCAATTAACTATTTGATGGAAGACGCTGCAACCGCCGAAGTATCAAGAACCCAAATTTGGCAATGGGTCACCCATGGTGCTAAGACTGATGTGGGTAAAGTAATCACCAAGGACTACGTTAAACAATTATTAGATGAAGAATACGCTAAATTAGTGAAGGGCGCTAAACCAGGTAACAAATTAAAACAAGCGTTTGATTACTTTGCACCAGAAGCTCTTGGAGAAAAATACTCAGATTTTGTTACTACTTTGATTTACGATGATATTACCACTATTGGTAGAGCTGTACCAGGTGAAAAATTGTAGGTGTTTGAAGAAGAGAAAACACTCAAAGGTAGAAGGAGAGAAAGTGTGTGTGCTTGTGAAAAGAGAAGTTATCGATTTCAACTTATTTATTTTGTGAAATTTCTCATGGTTGTTTATATAGCTTTTTTATTACGATCTAAGATTTTATGTTACGACTAAGTTTTTTTTTTTTTTTTTGAAGAAAAAGATGCAAAAAAAAAATATGGGGAAAAAGGTGAGAGAGATGGTGTATATGTGCGTGCTTGTGCAGGTGTTAGTAGACTTGTCAATGACTTGAGAGTAAAAATCGGATGTGAGATCTCGATGAAAGAAAATTGGAGATATTCGGCGGAGGTTATCTTGAGCGTTGTAGAGAATCCAAAAGTATTAGATTTTTGGACCTAGCGTGATTATTGATCTTCTATCACACATTCTCATACATTCATTTTGACATCTTTCAAAGGGAAATCCAAGTTTTGTTCTTTTCCATTGATTGTTTTTTTTATTTCTTTTTCACTTTTGACCTTTGATATCAACTTTTTTATGCAATGAATGTTTTTCTCGAACTATGGTCTTTGCTGCTTTTGCATCAAACACTTGGCCTTTTAAGAAATTCGTCGTTAAACCCAATTTCTCCAAATGTGATTCACAATCACCAATTGTGGGGAAGACTAAAAATTCTCTCATGAACGCTAATGTCACATTGTTGTAACTGGCACACAATGCCACCAACGCTGTTAACCGAACCTGATCAGATAGAAAACTATCAATCATGTGTAATGCCAATTTGACTTTTGGTGAATCCTTAAACAATAATAGTTCACGAAAGAACTTAACACAATTATTACCCATTTTGAAATCATTACATCTGAATAATGATTGTATGAATCGGTAATAGTCTTGATCTGGTGCACTTCTTTGAGTTTTTTCCCTCAGGTCTTGTAATATGCTCAATTTCGATTTGCAAATTTCACTATTATTCTTAGTAATCATCATGTAGATCACTTTATAACTCATCATTTCCAATTCATGTCCAATATACCGATTGGATAAGGAAGGCTCAGATCTTCTTCTTAAATGATATAGAAATTTTAACTGGGTTTGACATTGGTTAAATTCACCTAAATCATTATGTTTAATTGATAGTCGCGCATTTTCTTCGTAAACCGAAATGGTGAAATCGTTTTTAATATGCTGAACAGTTAAATCCTGACGAATGGATTTTAACTGACTGATCAAATACCCGTATGCTTCTTTTTCGTTCATCTTGTTGTACTTGTCCAAAACATAATCCATACTCTGCTCTAGTATTCTCTGTGGTCGTACATTTGCAGGATCTGGTGCAGAGGTCAACCTGAGGTATGTTTTTTCAAGTTTGGTGCTTGTACCTATAATGACACCATTCTCACCATCATTGACTATATTTGCAGAACTCGACTGCTTGGAAATCTCGTTATTGTTTTTGAACCTCTCTAAACGTTGACGTTTCCTTTCATCTGAGACAAAGTCCTCATGCAAATTATCCTTAGTGTTAACTTTAGTAAATGTTGATGAATGAACTCTTTTCCCAGAAGCACCTACGTTAGGCACGTCTACTTTACTTGGTTCGTCATCCACGTAAAACCCAGGACTTCTAAAGCCCCCATTGTTCTCACTTTGTCGCCTGCCTTGCTGTGCTCCTAGAGAGCAAAAACCTGAAAGATGAAATGCAGAGTTATCAGTAAGTGATGGATTCCCAACGCCAATGCCAACGACACCATAGTCTTGGTGTTGGTCCTCATTTTGATTTTGGTCTTGATCTTGATTTTGATTTTGATTTTGATTTTGATTTTGATTTTGGCTTTGACTTTTTTGCACCACCTGTAGATTCCCCCCTGGTGAAATTCCAGATTTATCTGCAACGAGCGCATCGCTTGGTTTCTTTGGCAACAGTAGCTGCGCTGATGGCAGTATCAGAGACGACGGTTTCAGATGAACGTTGTGCCCTAGTGAAAGTATCAAATTTGCATTCATTTTTGCTTTGTGTTTCTTCTTCCTCGATTGCTTAGATCTGGAAGCAACACCGTTGTCGAAACCGTATGAATCTGAGATAGCAGCAGTAGCAGCAGCAACAGCATCGTCTGGGTTGTCACCTGTTTCGCTAACATCCTTCAGGTTGATTGTATATTCATTTTCCTTCGATGAGTTATTGGCAATAGGTCTGGAATGTTCAGGAGGTGTGTTAAGTCGACTCAATCTCCTTGGTGGAGCTTCGTTGTCCTTGTCACGTCGTGAAATTTCCCCTTGATTCCTCGTTACATGTTCTCGTTCTTGCTGTTGTTGTTGCTTTGTGTCAGCATCTTCAATCCTCAAAAGCGATTTCTGTTTATATTGAGGTAGATACATAGATTGTTGATTATTACTAAATGACCCGTTCCCTTTCTTAAGACTGCCTCCTCCATTTGTCACATAATTACCTTTAATCTTCCCCCTTCCTTCAGACCCTTCTTCCGATTCTTTTTTTCCTCGTCCTCGCGGATTATTCTTGAACCCTGTTGGTTGTACTTCGTTATAGTAATTAGACATAAGGTGGACCTGGAAATAGTCTCAAATATGCAGAATAAAACCTTTCAAAAAGTGACAGAGAAGATAATAAAAAACTACTTACAAAATATCGTTCCTGATGTGGCACCTAAATTGGTTTCCTCCCGGTAATTTTCAATAATAGGATATACAATCAAGATTTTTCACCTCTGCTTTCTAGATTCATATACTATTTATTTTATATTTTTTTCTTTTTTCCGATGATGGGGGAGAGTTAAAAGTCTGAACCATGATGATGATGATGATGATGATGATGATGATATATATGAGAACCCACCTACACATAGAGGACTATCTACACCCTACCCTTCATCTGGGATCGTAATGACTCAATTCACAACAATCTTTGTTCTAACACTCTCTTCACCACCCTCTTCAAATTAAGTGCTTTCTCAATACCTTCTTTCGTATAGTCTTAAACGGGGTTCTAGAAATTTTGAGTAGTAATCTTTATTATCTTAGCATCATACTATGCAAAGTGTGTTACCGTTTGATGCAGTTGTCAATGTGTTAGCCCCACCGCATTGTGATCTCTAACAAAAATATATATATGGGGGGGGGGGGGGGGGGGGGGGGGGCTCTTGGCAATTCCTTACGACGACCTAATAAAACTCTCGCTTCTTATCACCACCACCTAAAAATCTCTCGCTTCCGCTCCATTGTGTGTCGCAGCTCCCTTTCTCGTTTTCTGTCGCCTCGTTCTTAGCCCTGCTCGCCCCAAAGCATCAATTCACTATCACTACCACCACGACCACGACCCAGGAGAAAAAAAAAAAAAAAGAAAACGAGAAAACACTATAATCAGTTAATCAGTTTCTTTTCATTTCCCCTTAGTCAATCTTTCAAAGACAATAAAAATACACCAAGGACCACTTCAACAGTTCAATACCTTCTTCATTTCCAATAAGCAAAAAGATTGAGAACCATTTGAGTTATCCGCAAATGATCAATATACTGTGGCACGTGTGAAGAGTATTTTTTTTTGTTTTTTCTTGGGGGATATAAATGTCGTTGAAATCATCGATATTCAGCACAACTAACCAATCAAGTACCGCCCAAACTAAGAAACGAGCAGTAGCTTCATCCTCAAATGCATCGTCGGCCATATCTAGGTCAAAATCCCCCGGGATCTATGGTAGAAACTCGAAACCAAATACTCCGAAACTGTCATCCTCATCCTGTTCCACATCTTTAGCTGACAATAGTAGTAACAGCCCAGCGCCAACTTCACCCCTTAATTCTGCTACTACCGAGGTATCGGCATGGACCTTAAATGATCTTTTAACATCATATGACAATTACAGTTCTTTACCACCTATGCTATCCCCTTCCATACCGAATGAAGTGGGATGGTTCACCATAGTGAAGCTGGAGGAAGGGGCTCTACCTAGTGCAAAGAAACCCACTACTTCTGCGGTAGAACCTGATATTAATATAGAAAAGCGACAGGTAGTGGAAAGTCATGGTAAGAAGGAAAAGGAAAAGGAAAAGGAAAAGGAAAAGGAAAGTGTGTCTTCTCAAATATGTAAGCCAAAAGTTAAAAATACTCCTGTGCCTAGTGAAGGAAAGAAAGAGAGTAGTATACCTTCATACATGCTATCGCCTACTTTACCAGCAATATTCGATCAAAAAGATACAAGCAAACCAAGTGCATCTCGTGCTACTTCTAAAATTCGAAGCAAGAGTCCCGAAAAAGTAAAACCTTCTAGTCCAAAGATAAGAAGCAAGAGTAGTGCGGAAAAGCTGTATACATCTATTCCACAACTGCCGGTAGTAACGATTATCAATACCAAAGCCGCCTCGTTTCAATGGATAAACAAATGCTATAACACTCAGAAACCGAAATTCCTAGTTCGGGTAATTGCCAATAACAAACTCAAGTACAAAAGTCATTTTAGGAAGTCTCCGAGTCCTTCAAAATTAAGCGGATTTGAAATAATACGAGAAATTCATAATGGGCTGCCAAAACAACGTGGAAAATTGACAAAGACAGAGAAAGAAAGGGAAGAGCCGACTAAGATGCGAAAACAAAGTGATGACGATGAGGAGCAAGAGGAACAGCGGAAGGACAAGGAGGAGTCGTCTACAAAGAAGCGAAAGCAAAGTGAGAAAGAAAATCGGTTGCGACTGGAAGAAGTCGAAAGGAAAACTCAAAAGATACAAGAAAGAGATGACCGAAGTGGAGAAAAAACATCGCTACAAGTCGAAGCGGTTCCTGATACATCTTTGAGGGAGTTCTCCCCGGGGGATAATATTAGTAAGGACCTCTCCGACACCAAGTCCAATGGTCTGACCAAGAGCCTCGATATATCCAAAGAATTGAATGAGCTCCAAATAGAAAGAACAAGGTTTGCAAGGTATAAACAAGCCAAACTAAAAGAATTGGAGGAAATTGAAAAGTCCAACAAAGAAATGGAACTTCGACTTCAAAAGAAAGAACAAGAATTGAGAAATATGCGCTCTGATTGGCACGGCGGCGATGAACATAGGCGACAGTCACGAAAGTCCGAATTACCACCATTTACCAACAATATCATGCACTTGAATGATCAATTTTTGACACCTAATCTCAACAAGCATGGTTCAGAAGAACTCAGAAACATATTAAGCGATAAAAAGTCGTTTTGGCTGACACAGGTGAGAAATGCTCAATCTTTTTGTGATGAATTAACGGACCAGCATCGCTCTCACCACCTGCGTCATTCCGAGGGAGATGAAACTTCATCAGTATTACCGGTACTCGTCAAGATCGATATACTCATAATGAGAATAATTTCATGTGATTATGATGAGAGAAGCAAGACAGTGGCGCAAGTGCTACCCAGTGAGAGATTGTGGATGAGTTTGGATAAAGAGATCTCGACATTTATTGATGATTTGAAAAAACTAATTGATGAGACACCGGTCTCATCACGTATCAAGTTACAATTCGTGTTTTTGCAAGTTATCAAATGTTTGATGTTTTTACTAAGAGCATTGATAAGTAAACGAGTTAGTGCCATACTAGATCATGTTATTGAGAGCTACCGTGCAAAAACCAGTGATCGTAATCGAAATGACCAGCTTTTGAACAACAAGATTATTGAATTACAAGTACAGGAGCTAGGCTTGCGTCACAGCGAATGTGACTTTTTCGCCAATGCACAACCGGCATTTTTATACTCGACAATTGAAGGGAAGTTTGTTGAGACTTGGAGTAAGAAGAGTTTGGAGTTGAGTGATCTTCATCAAAGACAACGACGTGAGTTAAACAATAAACTTACTAGCTCATCTTTAAAGCCCCTGGGAACGGGCTCTTTATCAGCACCATTTTATCTACCTATTGGGTCGTATTCTAATTTAAGTGAAGTGACAAATTTATTATATTTTATTAGCTGTGAATTCATCGAGTGTTGGAATAAATCATCTGCTTCCACCATACAATATACCCTTCAGAGCGGTCCATTACGATCTATAGAATAGATATATATATATATATATAGCGTTTTTTTTCTTTTTTTTTATGTCCTTAATTACGAACTACTACGTATATACTTTTCCTTATATATCCAACTATTCCCAATTGATTTTACCCCAAATACCTCCATACTTCTCAACCAAGCTGCAGCTTTGGTTAGATCCTTCTTGCGGCTTTTTGATTTAGTTGCCCATATTTCACCCAACTGTTCCATAGCTTCAATAGTCCCCAATGAACCTGCTTTAGACAAACAAATTATAGCACTCTTTTCATCATTTTTAGTAATAGTCACAGAACCCCAGTTGTTATACAAGTATAGACCCAATTCCAAATAACTTAATGCTAAAACATTTGAGTTATTTTTATTTGCATTTATTACTTTCTGAATTTGGTTCTTACTCATTTCTTTAAATTGCAGATATAGCATATCGGGGTTTGTCCCGTTTTGATATGGGTCTGTGTTCATAGAATTACGCAAATCAGTAAGTACCAACTGTATCAAATCGGCTTCCCCTAACTTATTTAGTTTTGACATTACAAGATAATTATGGCTTTGGAAACTTAGCGAGCCCGTGGATAATGACAAAGAGCTGATTTGTATTAGTATGCACTTGCTTAACCATTTCACTGCTGATGTGTAGTTTTGCTTAACGCCTTGACCATGTTTTAAGGCCATTGCATAAAGGTACATTGCTTTGGGATAATGGTAAGGCTCATTAGCTGCAATTTGTAGTTGATACGAAGCTTCGCGATGGTTACTTAGCGCCCTTAGTTCTAAGGCAATCGCTGTTCTTGACTGGGGACTAACTTCTTGATATGTAGAATTGGAATGATGACGTCCTGGCTGGGGGGTGATGTATTCTATGGTACTTTGATTTTTTGAATATGAAGAGGCTCCCATGTAACCATACGAACTAAGTTTGATGGCTTCATTTTCTTTGCTTGATACTTTTCTCACTGTTGGGGCTGATGCAGTTCTAGAGAGAGTAGTATGCGAGAGAAAATGATGTTGATAGGGGCTTGGTGAACTTGGTGACAGATTAAGGCTTCTTTCATGTAGTGATGGCGATGATGTAGGAGTAAGAGTGTTAGTTGCAGCGGGAGTTGGAGTGGTTGTGGTAGTGAGATCGACTGTATAGGGAAGGTGTTTTCCGGGAATAGTGTGCATGGATGAATTAGGCGAATCGTAGGAAGATGTAGTTTTCAATGTTAGTACTGAATCAGTAGAGTGTAGTTGGCTCCTCACTTGTTGTGGCCTTTTTTCGTATAGATTCATCTCTGGCAAAGTCGTAACTGAGTTGTCTTTATAGAATGTCGTATTCGATTTGCTGGTTTCCGCAGCAGCAGCAGCAGCAGCAGAAGGAGGATGATGATGATGATGATGATGATGACTGTTTGCCTTTGCACTTGCACTTGCACCTGCACTTTCGTAAACAGTATTTATGGCAACTTTCGTTATATCAGCATCAGCATGTTTCTTGGGCAACAGTTTGTTTTCGGATGAAACCACGTTTTCATTGACAGTTTTCAGTAATGGTAAAGAGTTCTTCCTGTAAAGTGATGTTTGAAGTTGGGACTTATTATAAGGAGTGTTTTGCCTTGTAGGATTTGTGTAGTTTTTTAGTCTCGTAATGGCATTTAGGTTACTCATAGGTCGTTGATTCAAAGTAGCAGTTAGCCTATCTCTTTGAAAAGACGAGTTGTCGTAATTAGACGATACGATCGACTCATTATCGAAATCTAGCCTATCTAGTAACCTCTCACTCGTGCTGACAGAGTCGAATGAGTAAATACTTTCTCTATCCTCAAACATAAAACTCAAGTAAATGGTGTTAAAGGTGTAAAACTCAACTAGATGGTGTAAAACTCAAGCAGATTTGTTGTTTAAACGAAAGGTGTAAAACTCAAGTAGATGGTGCAAAACTCAAGTAGATGGTGTAAAACTCAACTAGATGGTGTAAAACTCAAGCAGATTTGTTGTTTAAACGAAAGGTGTAAAACTCAAGTAGATTTGTTGTTCAAACGAAAGGTATAAAACTCAACTAGATGGTGTAAATATTGAACAGGTTCTCTTTCAATGTAACGAATGATAACAAGAAGCGAGATGTATTTTCACCCCTTTGATCTTCCTACTTCTCGCCTAATATGATAACTCAAGCTTTTTTTTTTTTTTTTTTTTTTTTTTTTTTTTTGGGGGGGGAGGGGTTTCACTTCCTTGAATACGAGTTGAAGGGAGGCGGGGCGGCAGCAGGGCGGTGGCAGTGGACAGTAAACTCTTATAGATGACTAAGTAAACGGGCTCAAAAGGTTTGCTGGGCTATTCTATTGTCTTTTTTTCTTCCCAAATGTTTAAGAAGCGACCAAAATCTTGCGACCCAAAATCCAGTTCACAACTTGTTATCTGTGTATACTACGTTTTCTTTTATGTTTCACTTAAGGAGATCTTAGTAAGTAGTAACTCGGGTAGTATTTGCACTACCATAATTAAAAGGGGTAGTATTTGAAAGCTTATTATTAACCAACGACACATAAAGGGAATGAGAAGAAAAAAATTCCAAAAATGGAAAAATATGAGGCGCTCTCACAGTCCAGCCGCACAGCCGCAGAAACTCAACACTATCGAGCAACACTATCGAGCAGAGCGAGATAGTGTTGTTACAAGCTAGTCAGTGTGCTCTACTATCGAGCAGAGCGAGATAGTGTTGTAACAAGCTAGTCAATGTGCTCTACTATCGAGCAGAGCGAGATAGTGTTGTAACAAGCTAGTCAGTGTGCTCCACTATCAACACTATCTCGCTCTGCTCGATGATGTTGCTCGATAGTGTTGTAACAAGCTAGTCAGTGTGCTCCACTATCAACACTATCTCGCTCTGCTCGATGATGTTGCTCGATAGTGTTGTAACAAGCTAGTCAGTGTGCTCCACTATCAACACTATCTCGCTCTGCTCGATGATGTTGCTCGATAGTGTTGTAACAAGCTAGTCAGTGTGCTCCACTATCAACACTATCTCGCTCTGCTCGATGATGTTGCTCGATAGTGTTGTAACAAGCTAGTCAGTGTGCTCCACTATCAACACTATCTCGCTCTGCTCGATGATGTTGCTCGATAGTGTTGTAACAAGCTAGTCAGTGTGCTTTACAATCAACACTATCTTGCTCTGCTCGATGATGTTGCTCGATAGTGTTGTTACAAGCTAGTCAGTGTGCTTTACAATCAACACTATCTTGCTCTGCTCGATGATGTTGCTCGATAGTGTTGTTACAAGCTAGTCAGTGTGCTTTACAATCAACACTATCTTGCTCTGCTCGATGATGTTGCTCGATAGTGTTGTTACAAGCTAGTCAGTGTGCTTTACAATCAACACTATCTTGCTCTGCTCGATGATGTTGCTCGATAGTGTTGTTACAAGCTAGTCAGTGTGCTTTACAATCAACACTATCTTGCTCTGCTCGATGATGTTGCTCGATAGTGTTGTTACAAGCTAGTCAATGTGCTCCACTATCGAGTGTGGGATCGTTATCGATTCGACATATTTTATGGATCTTAAGAGGTAATAAGGGGCTTGTTAAGTTTTATCAGCTGTAAAATAAAGAAAAGAAAAATTATATTTTTGAAAAATCATTTTCTAATGATGACAGTTTGTTCCTTGCATGGAAATACATCAACACTATTGAGCAACACTATCGAGCAGAGCGAGATAGTGTTGCGACAAGCTAGTCAATGTGCTCCACTATCAACACTATCTCGCTCTGCTCGACAATGTTGCTCGATAGTGTTGTGACAAGCTAGTCAATGTGCTCACTATCAACACTATCTCGCTCTGCTCGATAGTGTTGCTAGTGTTGTTACAAGCTAGTCAGTGTGCTCCACTATCAACACTATCTCGCTCTGCTCGATAATGTTGCTCGATAGTGTTGCGACAAGCTAGTCAATGTGCTCCACTATCAACACTATCTCGCTCTGCTCGACAATGTTGCTCGATAGTGTTGTGACAAGCTAGTCAATGTGCTCACTATCAACACTATCTCGCTCTGCTCGATAGTGTTGCTAGTGTTGTTACAAGCTAGTCAGTGTGCTCCACTATCAACACTATCTCGCTCTGCTCGATAATGTTGCTCGATAGTGTTGTGACAAGCTAGTCAATGTGCTCACTATCAACACTCTCTCGCTCTGCTCGATAATGTTGCTCGATGGTGTTGTGACAAGCTAGTCAGTGTGCTCTACAATCAACACTATCTCGCTCTTCTCTATAGTGTATGTGCTCCACTATCAACACTATCTCGCTCTGCTCGATAGTGTTGATAGTGTTGCTAGTGTTAATGCTGTTTCATTTGTATTACATATGTACTGACTAGTGTATATATATATATATTGATTTGTTTCGAAATATCTCTACACTTCCGTTTCTCTCACATTTTTCAACTCCCTCCCCCCACCTAGACTAGTCATCTTCAGAAGGCACAGAGTGGCCCCTCAATGTCAATGGATAATGACTATGGTGATCATGATCCTCATGATCGTCATCCGCAGCAGCTAAACCTAATTTGAATCCAACATAGTCCTCAGTATTTAATCCCTGTTGAGCTTCTTGCAAACTTCCCAAATCACCAGGAGTCATCATTCCAATCTTGGTTCTAGGAGAGCCAGGAACAGATAACGGCCTAGTCAATTTCAAATTTGAGGAGTTGTTGAATGGATTTGCACCATTTTTAAACTTGTCTGGATAAGCTCTCTTCAAACTCAATTGACGAGCCTTAATATATTCCAATCCCATTCTCTTCCAATCTAACAAATCACTCAATCTTTCAGTTCTATTTCTTTGGTTGATTCTTTGTCTTCTTGTCTTTTCACAAAATTCAAACATATAATCGGTTAATTGATCAATTGATTCATCAACAGATTTCATTCTACGATCAACAATGTAGATACCATAATCACTGGTGTTTTCAATCAAATCTTCCATGTAACAACCAAATCCCGATAAATTGGTGGTAATTGAAGGAATACCCATAACGGTACATTCAGCAGGTGTGTATCCCCATGGTTCATAATATGATGGGAACACCCCCAAATGACATCCACGAACAAATTCATCATAATCTAACGATAATATAGGGTTGTTGGCATTAAGGAATTCAGGGTGGAAAATGATCTTAACTCGATCTTCGGGACGATTGAATAATTGAACACGTCTAATTTGGTTCAATACCGGATCGTTGCTATCGTCGACCATGTTATGTGTAACAATTGGTGGTAGTCCATCTCTTTTCAATGCATAAATTCTCCTCTTTAACAAAACACGATCAGCTGGCTTGATCAATTCATCTATTGATGGCACCTCATTTGATTTTTCACCTGATACGTGTTCCAAATTGGGGTATCTAGCACAGTGTTCAAATAATCTCTCACCGACTTTCTTCTGTACTTCCTCAATAGTTGACTCTAATTGCTTAATTACAGCTTGTCCTTTCAAAGTTTCAACGGTGTAAGACTGAGTTTTACCAGGCATGATGATGAAGGCAACAACCGTCATCTTGGAACCAATTTCTTTCAATCTATGATTCAATCTTGCCATTGATTCAATGAAAAAATCACAACCCTTGTTTCTAAACTCATATCTTCCCGCAATAAAGAAATACAAGGTATTTTCCAAATCAAAATCATAGTTACCATAGAAATGACCCTTAATAAACTCGTTAATTTTATCCTTTTTCAAAGCATGCAAATTTTGAAATTCATGCACTGCTTGGAATTTAACAACATTCAATCCATTAGGCAAAACACCATCTGGTTTTCTCTTCAATAAATGTTCGCTTTCATAAGCTGTAATATGGGAAACGGTAGTGAACACATCGGCAGAATGAGTCGCTGATCTTTCAATACAATATCTGTGATAAATACCTCTTTTCCCTGCTTCGGCATCAACATCGAAAGTAGCCAAGTTATTGTAAAAATCGGTAGATCCTGCACAAAGGTATCTTCCTAGTAAGGTAGCATGCGTGGTAAATATAGTCGTGACATCAATTCTTCTTTTACGACACAAGGGCAAGGCGATACCGGCGAGCCACTCATGGAAATGGGCAATCACCGCTCTGTCTCTATCGTTGTATACCAACTCTCCCAAAAACCATGCTACCAAGTAACCAAGCAATATAGCATCATTTGTCTCCAGATCATGATCAGGAGTAGGAATACCAGCAACATTCCACAAATCCGCTTTCCACTCATTGAGGAAGCCTGATGCTGACCAAATATCAAAGAGTAAGACACGTGGCGCACCTTCAATCAACCATCTACCATATAACCATCTAATTCCCTTTCCCGACATCGAGTCCAAAGTTTGTTTGATAAGAGGATCTTTAACAGGCAACTCCTCGACTTCAATCTGGGCCGAGTCATAATTCAAGGGACCAAGTAAAGTATAGCGTTCTCTATATTCAGCAACTGTAATTGGTGCTTTAGATTTCAAAACAGAATATATACCGCCAACTTTGTGAGCCACCTCCGTAGCAACTTCAAAAAGAAGGTGGTTGGTGATATCTCTCGTCATCACTTATATATAGCTTACCAGTTAAAATTAGAAACCTAGATACCGTTTTGTCAAAATCTAGTATTGAACAATGAAAAGTGAGTTAACAAAAAATTAATAAATTAATATATAAAAAAAAAAGGTTAATCTTTATCTCTGATTAAATGGACAATGGAAATGGAGTATAAAAAGAGTAAAAGTCCGAGAGAGGAAACAAGCAATTTAAAAGTAAAAGTTAAAAATTTCAAACTTGTGGTTGTAACTGAGTCCCAAAATCTCGCTGTTGTAGATTTGATCCCGCTGTTGTAGTTTTTACTGGTGAAAGTACTAAACTTTTGGATTTTTTAATTGAAAATTTTATGGAAATGTAACCTCCATAAAATTCTCCAGCGTCAATATATATATATATATATATATTTTTTTTTTAGGTTCTTTTTTCTTTCAATTTATTTTTAACCAAAGGTAATAAAGCTGACTGGAGGCTGGCAATTGGTGCGACTGGGCGGACTTGGAGACTGGAGACCATTATTTTTTTTTTTCTTCTTCTATTGTAAGTGTTAAATCCCAGCGTGGTGTGTGTGGGGACTGAACGAGACCATGCCGAATCAGTAGTAGTATCAGACAGCGCGGCATGATCAAATGATCAAGAGAAAAAAAAGAAAAAGTCATATCATCCTTAAAGTCAATAGCACAAACTTGTAAAATTGTACAGTCATAAAGTTGTACACAAATATGAAACAACACCACTAAAAAAAACAATAGAGAAATATACAAACCAGGTAAATATGGAGTAAGTTTATCACTCCACTTTTCAAGATCACGTGGCGAGACAAATTGAGAATTAAAGAATGAAATTTTGGAATCGAGAAATTGAAATTATTAGAGAAAGGAGGATATGGCAAGGGAAGGTGTGGCAGGTTGGAAGGTATAGCAGGTTGGAAGGTGTGGCAGGTTGGAAGGTATGGCAAGGTTGGAGGATATGGCAAGGTTGGAGGATATGGCAAGGTTGGAACATAGATAATGTTTCAACAAGATATTTTTTATCTTGACGATTGATTTGAAAGAAAAATATCCAATTGTCATATAATAGTTAGAGAAAAGAAGAAAAGAAGAAAGTTAATCTCGTCACGAATCTATGGTTTGTGCTAGATTTGATTTATATAATTCGCCTATTGTGTCAATAGAAAAATTATCTACACCTTTTTCTTATACTTTATAGATGGTATTGCGCTACCAAAAAACACGCTTTTATAAAATGTAACGATAAAGGTATATATATCTGTTATATTTAATTGTCTTGTTTTTCAATCCACTCGACCAATACGGTAGGAAATACAACCTTCCTTTCTTTTTATATACTAGTCAAAAATCAATTACTTCTTGTAGCTCTAGGTCTAAGAGTTCTTGCAAAAATCAATTACTTCTTGTAGCTCTAGGTCTTGTAAAAATCAATTACTTCTTGTAGCTCTGGGTCTAAGAGTTCTTGTGCTTTTGGTACTGTTTCTTGAATTGGACAAAAAATCAAATATGTGTACTGGACGAGTTTGCTGATGATTATACTTTTCGATTTCACACAACCTCTTTCGTCGCTGTGCGGAATCGGGGTTGACGGAAATAATCCTCTTACGTCTATTGCCACGCAAAGAGGATGTAGTAGTAGAAGCGGAAGTGGCGACGGCAGATATTTTTTCGATATTAGTGCCTCCTTTTTTCGGTAAAGTACCATTACCATCACCACCACCATCACCATCACCACCACCATCACCACCACCATCACCATCACGACCATCACCACGACCATCACCACCATCACCACGACCATCACCACCATCGCCATCACCATCACCACCTGCAGAACTGTTGTTCTTTTGCCGGAGAGGAGATCTTTCTTCAATCCAATCAAGCTCTTGCTTTTCTCGAATGTAATCAGTATGTTCCTGAGTAAAGACATTAATATCATTATCTTGCCAAAACGCAGTCAAAAGCTCAAGATTTTCTTTTGACGCCAATTCCTGTTTGAATAAATAGTATTTCACTGTTTTATCCAATAGTTGAAATTCAGCTGCAATAGAAGTATGACACGTTTTCACTCTCTCCAATAATAAACACCGGGGGCATGTATCTCTTAGCCGTGATTCATACGGTTCGGAGTTTCGTGATTTTTTGCAAACCAGACATTTTTCAGCTTCTATACGTACTGAACGAGGCGTGATCGGAGGGGGAGCTGGCAGATGGCTAATTTGTTGAGTATTTAGCAAGCTTGCTTCTAGTATGGGCTCAGGGGATTCTGTTATTCTTCCGGGAAAATCTTCTACACTATTATTTCGAATTGATCTTGTAGATGAAGTTGTTGCTGCTTTCTGTGCTATCAGCCGATTATCCACACTTTGGCCACTACTATTTCCTGATACTGGAAAACTCGTGTCCCTTGTTCTTCTGTGCCCTGTTTTTCCCGTGTTCAATTCACTCATTTCCAAAGAGCGCTCGATTGGTTCTCTTGATGGAGTAACATCAGTTGCGTTTTTTCCAAATTGTTCTGGTCTTGAAATCAACCCATTATTTATGCTGTTTGCCGATTGCCCATTACTACCTAAATTTACAGCTTCATTGTTTGCCTCTTGTATTAATACACCCAGTTGAGTTCCTACTTCTTGTTGTTCTTGTTCTTCTTCTTGTTGTTCTTGTTCTTCTTCTTGTTGTTGTTGTTGTTGAGTATTGTTCGACGTTGTACGCGGTGCTCTACGAGTATACCTTGCTCTCCCGCGTTTTCTTCTACGCCTAGTCACTCGAGTGGGTACGGCCACTGGTTCACCAGAATCGTCGTCACTTTCAACAAGAGGGGTATAAAATTCGGCAAGAATATCGTCATCGGAATCGTCCAGCAAAGGTTGGTTCATTGATGGATTGTTACCAATAACCTTAGATGGCTCTTCTTGAACAGTAATCGTAGCGGCTTCAGGAACATTGACGTTTTCAACAAAACTCTCATGACGAGATTCACTTTTGCTCTCAGATTCATCTCTAGGAATAACTACCTGTCCGTTAACCTGACTCTCTGTTTCTTCTTCTTCCAAAAAGGGGCTAACATTTGCAACCTTATTGAAATAATCTATATTCTTTTCTATGTCAAGCCTATCAGTTTCATTGCTTTGGATAAAGTTTGTTCCATTAATATATGCTCTATCCTCGCGTAGTTGGACACTCTTGGTACTACTTCTATCTTGCAGTAGGTTCGCTACCGGGGATTTGGAAATATGTATTCTCCTCCTTCTACTTTTCCTCTTTGTCCCCCTCCTCTTGTTGTTGATGCTACTGCTGATGCTACTACTACTACTACTACTACTACTACTACTGCTGCTGCTGTTGTTGTTGTTTCTGGGACTTTTCTCACCCATGCTTAGTTCATTTTCATATGAGCTAGTTAGCCAATCATCATCATCATAGTCATCATCATCATCAATATTGTGATCTGAATGCCCACTAAAATCAACCAGCGGTGCACTCAAAGCACGGTCATTTGATGCCTCCTCACTAGTTCGAGAGTTTCCACCTCCATTTAAGTTTACACTTTGCAAAGCATCATGCTCAGACGTAGTTGCTTGTTCTTGTAATAAATCTTTTAGTAACTTTGGGGACAACTCTGAAACTAATTTCATTGAAGCTTGCGATGCTGTTGGTAGTGGTGATGTGTTTTGGATTTGAGATTCTTTCATATTCTTGGCTATACTTCGAATATCCCTACTGTATTTTCGAAGATCTTTATCTTCGCAAAGTTTGTCAATGAAATCATCGTGCCCAAGCGCTATTTCTTGTTTCAAGAGAAATAGTTTGATGGAAACATCAGTGTTTCCGAAATATTGGGTCATTGATAATGGATACTTTCCTGTTTTATAATCCTCTATGAACCAACAACGAGGACATGTTCTCATCTTCCTAAAGCTCCTCGGTTCATCCTGGGCCCTTACCTTTTTACAAACTCGGCATATAGAGTTGTAAGCTGTCAAATCATCGTCATCTATCTTGTTGTAAGCTGTCAAATCATCGTCATCTATCTTATTGTAAGCTGTCAAATCATCGTCATCTATCTTATTGTAAACCTGTTCACCCGAGTTTGGTGATAATAACCCATTTGAAAAAGTGCGTTTTTGAATGTGCTCTATAAGAATGGAATAAAAGGGCTTTAGCTTTGTATGAGTAGTTTCTATTTGCTTTGCGGAATATTCTTTAGTTGCAGTGGAGAAATTGTTTAAACACGTTTCCGACGATTGCCCACATTCTCTAAAATGAACCCACGCTCGACATAATCGACAAACAGGACATAGTGCTCGGACCTTATCTTCTTCTGGTTCTTCTATCCTCCTTCTTTGATTGCACCCAATGCACTTGTCAAGCATTCCCTGCTGTAGTCCCAAAGTGCGATAGTTCCAACTACTACTATGGTATAAACTAGCCCTATTCGTTTTCTCTCTCCCTCTTAATTTGCGTGAACAAGCAAAGTGAGCGCGCTACATAACCATTGCAAATTTGTTTCACCAGTTCATAATCAAGTGTGTGTTCTTAAAAAAGAGAGAGAGAAAAAAAAAGAAGTATAACCTTGTTGAAGATGAAAAGAAGGCGATTGGTAAAATTCAGGACCAGTTGTGTGAGTTGCCTCTACGATACCAAAAAGAAGAAAAAAATGGGAGAGTGAGACAGAGAGAGGGAGGAGCGGTAGGGGAAGAGATGGGGGGCGGGGTCGTCTATGCTAAATTATTCAAAAGGAAACATGTACATTAAAGATCTTCGTCCTTGCCATCGCCATCGCCATCGCCATCGCTATCTACTTCCATCGAGAATGCAAGAGGCCGACCTGTTTGTTTCATGTTGATGCTGTCAGGCCCGAGCCACTCGCCTTCGCTTTCTTCACCGTCATCCATTATCTCCTCTTCACCGTCATCCATTATATCCTCTTCATCCTCATTCAGTAGTTCAATATCTTCTTCCACATTCTCTTTCAAATCTTTACTAACCGTCAAGAATCTCAATAGATAATTATTTCTCTTACCCACATTCACCACCTCTTTAGCAATCTTATTCAAAAATCTTGATAATAGTTTCAAAGACGAGCGAAATTCAAACTTGTGTGATGTTATATACGTGCCATGCCGAATCAATAAATTATTGATCCAAATCAAGTAAAACTCAATGTGCGGGGAATCATGTTTGACCAACAACTCTCCAATGAAACTCAAAACACGATCTACATATACTACGGGTAGATCTTGACAAATCAATTTTATATCACTCAACGGAACACTTTCAATAACTTTATGAATGAGATACGTCTCATTCAAACGTAGAGCCATGACTAAAGCCACAAGGAACTCTTTCTCCTTTAACGATTGTATAGTTGTTTCTGGGGTGATATCAACATCCAAATCAAATGGATCAAAAACCAACTCTTGGTTAACCAAGTATATTAAAACACCTTCCGTCGTAGCTGCTGCAAATGCCAAAGTAGTTGGCGAGAATTGCACTGCTGATACTCGTATTGCAGGTCTAGTTCTACGCTCGCTTGGGTCCCCTAAACGCTGTGATCCAGGCAAGGTATTATCAATCCTGTCTTCCAAGTCACTATTTTCACCATTTCTATCAATTAAATCCGAATTGATTCCAGCATCGGTAATCTTGGCACTATTTAGGAATTGTAAAGTACCATCAAGCGACATGTTTTCCGAAACAAGGAATCTCTTTAGTAAAACCTCATTATCAATATCGTACATACATATTGAATTGTTGTTGCCTCCAGCTAACAAAGTTAATCCATCGAATGAATAAGTAATCGTATCAAAAAACTTACCACGGCTCGATTTCTTACTGACAAATTTATCCTCAAGGTATCTACCGTTAATGAGATCTTTACGACCATCTATAAGGTGGACCTGTTTAGCATCTTCAATGTCAAAAATAGTAATATGTCCATTCAACGTGGAAACTGCCACCTCCTTACAATCTGGTCTCATTGATAAGCATAATACATCACTTTGTACTTCTATTGGCTCCGTGGTTTGATTTCTTGCAAATATATTCCAAATTCGAATTGTTTTGTCCCATGAAGCAGAGGCTAAAGTCGAATCCTCTTGACCAAAAGCAAGACATGAAATTGGCCCTTCGTGACCAGTCAAGGAGTCCAATAGTTGTCCCGTTTGCACCGACCATACATAGATTTCAAAAGTGTCATGTGATCCCCCTACAATAACCTCCCCGCTGGGATCAACTGCTAAACAATTGAATTGGATTCTTGAAGTAGCCGTGAAGGTTTTGAAGTTTCTAAAACGGATCAAATCATAAGCCCGAATTGTACCATCCAAGGACGATGAAAACAAAACGTTGCCCTTCTTAGCAAACTGCACCTGTGTTACTGCAGATGTATGCTCTGTGAATGTCACCAAGCAAAACCCAGAAGCAACGTCCCATACCTTGATCTTACCGTCATCAGACCCAGTAACGAGTCTAGCTCCGTCAGGGGAATAACAAAGCGTATTCATTGTATCAAAGTGTCCTTGTTGTTTAAGTATATACGATTCCGATTGCCATTCGTAAACTAATAGTTGTCCTAATTTGGACGACCCAAAAGCAAGCCACTCCCCAGTTTTATTGATATTTACAGTATTCACCGTGTTTTGACCCATACTCAACTGTTGAATGAGGACAAAGTCTTCTCCAATTTCATAAACTCGAAACTCACCATTGCTGAAGCCAACCACTAGCAAATTTGATTGGGCATGGAAGGTAGCACATTTTAGTTTGGCATTGGCATAAAAGAAATTCTTTGAAGTTATTCTCCATTCACGTGGACCATCCTCCTCTTCCTCCTCTTCCTCCTCCTCATCATCATCACTCTCTTTGGGTGCTTCAATGTATTCCCATTTAAAAAGAGCTCCATCTTTACTGACTGTATAAATTGTGTCGTTATCTTTACTAAAGAATGCATTCACCACGTAATCTCGGTGACCTGAAAATGTCCTTGCAACATCTTTATCACTGGACTCGAGTGAATAAATTCTTGCAGTCATATCTTTACTAGTACTGATAAAGTATTTGGAATTTTCTGACCAGGATATGCTAAGAACATCATCAAAATGTCCCAGGTAAATTCGGTGCCTCACAAATGGTGCAAACTGTCTATCTTCAGTAAAGTCAGGAGTCTTCCAAACCTGAATAAATCGCCCAACTGCAACGGCAAAGTACTTCCCACACGGACTAAAACTAATATCATTTACTCTAGACTTGAAGTTGAAATGGTGCAAAACCACTCGCGATATAAAGTTTACAAGAATAGCCCTCCCGTCTTCATCTATTGAAATCAATAGATTATTCTGCTTATTTAAAGCAATACATTGAATGTTTTTCCTATGCTGATAGTTGAAAGTTGTTGTTTGAGACTTGACTAAATCAAAGCAAGAAACACGGTTTCCTACGGGTGATAACAATTTAGTACCATCCTCTGTAAAAACCAAGTTCCCCTTCCGATAAACTGTTCCCAATAAATTGGAGAACTTGAAGTCCGACTTCATTTATACAAAGATCTAGTGTCTGTCGTATTGACCTATGATATCAATATATGTAAATGGTGAGTTTTTTTTCACTTTTCTATGGAAAAGTTGAAAAATGAAAAAAAAAAAATTATAATTAGCGATGCTCATCGCAAGGACTGAATTTTTGATACATTGAGATTTATCGTCACTATTTCCCCATCTCTGTAGGATAGCCACACACACACGCACATAGAGAGACACATATTACAAGTATACAATGTCATCCTCACTTTCGAGTAGGGTGTTGAACATGAAGTTCATGCAGAAAGCCAAGGACTTGAAAACAATCGAAAAGCGACAACAAGAACTGCAGAAGAAAGTTGAAGATATATCGGAATGGAAGTTACCAAGTCTGGAGCAAATACTACGGATGGCGTCTCGGAAGTCAAAAATAGAAAGTGTAGGGTATGGAACCATTATGAGTGACACAAGCTATTATAGGAAAAGGAGAAGTTCAATTGGTGGAGAATTTGCAGAGGAGACATTAAATAAAGAAGAAGACAAAGAATATGATGATATAGAAGGAGATAGAGAAGAAGAAGAAGAAGAAGAAGAAGAAAAAGAAGAAAAAGAAAGTGGGTTTAATCGAGAAACTATAAAGAATTCAAAGGATTTGGGTTTGCATTGGCGAAAACGGAAGTTAAAGAACCCGGAGAATAGCAGAGAAAAACGTTTTCATGGATAAAAGTGTACTATCGACACTCCACTATCTCGCTACGCTCGATAGTGGAGTAGCACTTGATTGTAATGCTATCGAGAGCGAGATAGTGGAGCGGCACTGACTACACCGACACTGACTACACCGACACTATCGACGCTATCTCACTCTGCTCAATAGTGGAGCGCACTGACTAATAATACTATCTCGCTGTGCTCGATAGTGTTTTGATTGCAAACAGAAGCTAACCTATAAAATACAATAATCCTTTGCGCTATTGCATTTATACCATCATAATTCCATTTTTAGCGCGCAATATATTTTCGACTTGTGACATATTGTTTTTCCTGCCATAAATTATACTTTGTCGTTTGTACTATGTCGTTTGTACTATGTCGTTTGTGCTTTGTGCTATGTCGTTAGTACTTTGTCATTTGTGCTATGTCGTTTGTGCTTTGTGCTATGTCGTTTGTACTTTGTAATTTGCGCTATGTCGTTTGTACTTTCTCGTTTATAAGCTTTACATAGTTGTTTGCAAAAAGAAAAGAAAAGACCTTTCTACCCCTTTATTACATTAAGACAAACTGACTTAAAAGTAATATGCTACTAAGTGTTGCTCCACTATCTCTCTCTGTTCGATAGTGTCACTCGCTCTGCTCGATAATGTCACTCACTCTGCTCGATAGTGTCACTCGCTCTACTCGATAGTGGTGCCAATTATTGGCATTTCCGTCAAGCTCACGTGACCCATATTAGCTTTTATTGCTAACATTTTTGTATTCCTCCCTGTTTTATTTCAAGTACATTTTTTTTTTAAACCTTTTTCAATTTCAGACTGCACATACCAGCTTTTCAAATTTCAATGCTTGCTTTCAATAAATACTCTAATTTTTTTTAAACCAACGTCAAATCCACAGTACTTGCAATTGGCTTCTTCTTCCCCAATTTGAAAGCAGCATTGGTTACTTGAGGAGGCGACAGTTTTCTTTTACCTTATCTTTTTTGCTTTATTTATAAATTTTTTTTTTTTTTTGGGCTCAATCATGGCTGATGCGCTTGCTTCAGCAGGTGGTGTAGAAGAAAAGGCTTCTAATGTATGTTGATCATGATCTATACCAATTAATTTTATGTCCACCAGCTTACTAACAAAAACCCTTTTTTTTTTTTCGCACCAAGCCTAATGATATTCTTCTGCCTCCAAAACAAATAGATGTTAAGCAGCCAATCTCGCCTAGCGAGAAATTAAAGACGGGCGGTAGCAAATCCGGCGAGTCTGAGTCTAGGTCCTCGCAAAATGAAGCTATTGATGAGCAACAACAACAAAAGCAGCAGCAACAGCAACAGCAACAACCACAACATCCGCAACCGCAACAACAACAACCGCAAGGTGGTAATGGTGGTAATGGTGTTAGCAACTCTACGAGTTCCGGAGATTTCACGTACCCCCCTCGAGTCAATGGTAAAGCTCCTACTTCACCATTACCTCCCGTACCTTCTCCCGCTCCCGCTCCTGCTCCCGCCAATATTCCAAATAACAATGGGCTACTGCAGAACCACCCTTTTCCTCAAATGGACTCTTTAACTCAACAAAGTAACATAAATAAGGTGCCTACTTCCGGATCGGTCAGATCAGCTGTATCTAGAACAAAAGAAAGCAATTCGATCAAACCAACTACAACTAGCGAAAACGCACCAAGATCAAATGGTTCACAAAACACACAAACCAAACCTACTCCCAATGGCGTTTCATCAAAAAAGTTAGTACCCAGTGAAGATTTCGACATGAGCAATGTCAAAAGCAAACCGGCACAGAGAGAGCCTGTCGAAACAACATTTAGAGGCTGGAAAGAAGTAGGTGGTTACGAGGCTGATGACACATTAACAGAAGAAGACGAAACAGTGAATTTATTATCAAGGGGGTCGATTTTCGACCAGTATTTACCTGCATACGTATATGGAGACTGGTACCATAATGCTGGTTACTTGATTCTTAGTGGGTTGTTATCGTGGTTAATTGGGTGGTTGAGATTTTCAGTTGCTCCCTTGTTTTTCGTTATGGTTGTTTTTGCTTTATTGTACCGTGCTTCGGTTAAGAAGTATCGAGGTTTACTAAGAGAACAAGCGCAACGTGAGTTTTCTATCAAACATATAGAAGATGACTATGAGACTATGGACTGGTGCAATTATTTTTTGGAAAAATTTTGGTACTATTTAGAGCCTTCAATATCTCAAATTGTATGCGAGCAAGCTAATCCTATTTTGGCCGATTTGCCGATCCCTGCATTTGTCCTGGCAGTTTGGATTGATAGTTTTACTTTGGGAACAAAACCTCCAAGGATCGACAGAGTGAAAACTTTACAGGGCACCTCTGATGACGTTGTGGTTATGGACTGGGGGTTTTCATTCACTCCAAACGCCAATGTGGATGCTAACAATAAACAATTGAAGAGCAAAGTTAATGAAAACATTGTTGTTAAAGCTACAATTTTTGGTGTGACTTTGCCAGTAACTGTCGGTGATGTTTCTTTTAGCGGATTAGCCAGAGTAAGATTGAGGATGATGTCCTCATTTCCTCATGTTGAAACAGTTAATGTGTCGATGATGGAACCACCATCATATGACTTTAACACAAAGATTTTGGGCGAGGCTTCCTGGTGGTGGGAGCTTTTAGCGGTTCCTGGTTTATACCCGCTTATCAACGAAATGGTTAAAAAATATGTTGGTCCAATTCTTTTCAACCCAATGTCTTTTCAATTGAATGTGCAGCAGTTGTTAGCTGGAAATGCCTTGGACTCTGCTATTGGTGTTTTGGCAATCACTGCCGATTCTGCTAGAGGCTTGAGGGGTTTCAAGACTCTCGGTAATACATTGGATCCATATTTGACTTTTAGCTTTAGAGATAAAGTTTTAGCAAAGACAAAAGTTATTAGCGATACCAGCAGTCCTGTTTGGAAACAAGTTGTACATATACCAGTTTCATCTTTATCTGAGCCATTAAACATAACAGTTGTTGATTTTAACGATATCAGAAAAGATAGACATGTTGGTGCCATTCAATTTGATTTAGCCGGCTTTGTAGATAACCTGTCGCAACCACATCTCACTGCTGCTTTTTTGAGAAACAACAAGCCAGTGGGAGAGCTCAATTTTGGAATAAAGTATATGCCTGTCTTGATGCCAGTTAAACAAGCTGATGGTGCCATCACTCCGCCACCAGATTTGAACACGGGAGTTGCAAGAATAGAGATAACAGAGGCAAGACATTTGAGAGGCGGTGACAAAGGTGCCTCTGCAAGTGCAGAGCTCATTTTTGACAACAAGTCTGTTCTTCAGACTTCAGTTCAGAAGAACACAAACAATCCTGGATGGGGAGCAGCAACCGAGCAAATTGTATTTGATCGTACTAAGGCAAGAGTTAAAGTTATCATTAAGGATAAGAGCGGAAGACCTTTTGGTCAAATTACTCATAGCTTGAATGAATTGATTGATGCTACGCAAGTTGATCTGACGTGGTTCCCATTGAGTAAAGGTGGTGAAGTTAGAATACAAACGGTTTGGAAGTCTGTGGAAATGGAAGGTGCAAGTGGTGCTGGTGGATACACCACACCAATTGGTGTTATTCGAGTGGGTGTTGAGCATGCAGAGGATTTGCGTAATTTGGAAACAATTGGTAAGATTGATCCATACGCTAGACTTTTGGTTAATGGATATGAGAGGTGTAGAACAGTTGCTTTTGATTCAACATTGAATCCTACTTGGAACGAAATTCATTATGTATCTATTTCCTCGCCCAATCAGAAATTGACAATTGAGGTTATGGATGTTGAATCCCACTCTGCAGATAGAACTTTGGGTTCATTTGATGTCAAGTTGAATACTTTTATTCAAAAAGACGAGATGGGTCAGTATATTGAACATGTTGATAAGAAGAAAAGAACATCGAAATTGATCCATAAAAAGGGACCAAAAGGGACAGTCACTTATACCTTGTCATTCTACCCGGCGCTACCAGTAATGACACAACAAGATTATAAGGAGGCTGCTAAAGCAAAGGAGAAGCTTAAGAAAGATCAGGAAAAACTGGTAAAAGACGAGAAAAGAACAATAGAAGATAGTAATCAAATCAACCAAAAGAAAACCACTGCTCAAGAAAATGGCGCAAAAGCAACCGATGATGTTGCTGATGATGATGTTGAAAACGATGATGAAGATAGTGATGATAATGAAGAGGATGATTACTTTAGACTGAAACTCAAATTGTCTCTTGAAGAATTAGTGGCTTATAAAAGTGGTGTTTTGGTTTTTGAGATCATCGAAGGTACTTTTAGCAGAGAGGATGTCTACTTACAAGTTTACTCATCAAACCAAGGTTATCCCGATTTTATTACCAGAAAACTTACAAAGAGGAGTGGTAAGATTGAAATTACTGGTGATTGTGTGATAACGCAATTGGATTGGGCACAGACTTGTTTCCGGTTGGTTAAAAACAAAGATGACAATAGGGTTGATAAATGTGTTGCTGAAGCAACAATTCCAACCATGCAATTGCTCAAGAATGGTAATCATGAATCATATTCTGTTGAGTTGAATGGTGCAGGGAACGCCACGTTTAAGATATTATTTTCGTGGATCCCGTTGATTTATAAATCTGGTATTCCTCCTCAGGATTCTGTAGATAATTCGGGTATTTTGACTGTGGATGTGCTTAATGCTGAGGACTTGCCATCCTCCGATAGTAACGGAAAATCTGATCCATACATGAAGGTATACCTCAACAGTGACAAGGAGGCATTTTTGAAAACCAAGACAATCAAGAAGACGCTTGATCCTACTTGGAACCACACCGAACAAGTCGAGGTTGCCAATAAATTTGATTCAGTGTTGAAGTTTGTTTGCTGGGATTGGGATATGGCCAACCCTGATGACTTATTGGGTACTGGATATGTAGACTTGTGTGATTACGATATGAAAAACGGTTCGGTGGAGGTGAAAATACCTTTATTTGGAGAAGCAGGAGAGCCCGCAGGTACAGCGTATGCCAAGTTATCGTTCAAGCCCGAGTTTGTATTGAATGTTAAGCCAAAGAGTCACACAACTGTAGGAACTGTTGGACAAGTGGGCAAAGGTGTCGGTAAGGGAGTAGGCAAGGGAGTAGGCAAGGGAATAGGGACCTTGGGTAAAGGAGTCGGAGGTGTTGGAAAGGGACTTGGCGGCGGATTCAAGGGAATAAGAAAGGGTTTACACTTTGGAAGCCTGGACTAATAAGCAAGTTGAAAAAAAAAAAAAAAAAGACAAGAGGAGAGGAGAGACAATAACTTATTCATTGCTCAATTTACAAACATTTCATGTCGTTGTTATCCTTACAACTATCTCGCTCTGCTCGATAGTGGAGCACACTAGCTGCCACCACTATTGGTATACTTCCCCAATACTTGTATTTGTTGGTGTAAATGGACTCTGATTTTTATCTCTAACGTTTCTTGTTAAAAAAAAAAAAAAAAAAAAAAAAAAAAAAAAAAAAAAAAAATTCAATTCTTTGAGATGAGCATTGCTTGAAAAAAAAAAAAAACGCTTGTAAAGGTCTACAAGAAACTGGAGGGATCCTTAACTCTTTTCAAGTTAAACACCAGAAAAAGAGCCTAACACGCCCTGCTGTATGTTATCATGGATATTTCTAAACCAGTTGGTTCAGAAATCACTTGTGTTGATTTCGGAGTGCTCTCAGATGAGGAGATACAAAAGTTATCAGCCAAACAAATCACCAACCCTGTTGTGTTTGATAATTTAGGCCATCCAGTGAATGGTGGTCTCTATGATTTGTCTCTTGGTGCGTTTTTGAGAAACGTGTGTACGACATGTGGATTAGATGAGAAGTTTTGCCCCGGACACATGGGCCATATAGAGTTGCCAGTACCTGTTTATAATCCAATGTTTTTTAACCAACTATATATACTTTTGAGAAGTTCATGTTTATACTGTCACAAGTTCAAGATGAATTGGCTTGAATCGAATTTGTTCAAGTGCAAGTTACAACTAGTACAATATGGACTATTGTTAGAATGCACTGAATTGGAGAATATGATGCCATCTCGGGGGAAAAAGAATGACAATGACAATGACAATGACAATGATGAAGACGATGAGTCAACAATCGACGAAAAATCCAAAAAGGCATTGATGGAGAAAAGAGAGGCATTTGTTAAAGATGCTATAGCCTGTGCATTAAGAGATGGACGAACCACACATAAAGGAGTGAAAACTGCATCAGTTGGAGAAGAAAGAAAAGCCATTATACATGACTTTTACAAAAGGTTATTGAGCAGGCCCAAGTGTAGCAATTGTGGAATGTATTCACCAAGTTTCAGAAAAGATGGGTACACAAAGATTTTTGAAAACTCGTTAAATGACAAGCAAATCACCAACAACCGTGTGCGAGGCTTACAGCGCCAAGATATGTTGAAAAAGAATGGGGGCGTCAAAAACGGATCAGATGCAAGTGACATACCCAATATCAAGCATAAAGGAGGTTCAAAATACGTCTTAGCATCAGAAGTGAGGAATATAATAAGAGCTGTATTTGAAAAGGAACAGTCAGTGTTGCAAAAAGTTTTCCATTCTAGACCGTATCAACACGAAATTGTTAGTGGTGACATTTTCTTTAAACAAGCAATTTTAGTTCCACCTACTAGATTTAGATTGCCTTCTAAATTAGGTGACGAAGTCCATGAGAATTCTCAGAATGAGTTATTGTCCAACATTTTGAAAACGGCTGTATTGATTGGAGACTTGAATGGGCAAATTTCCCAAATGTACAAAGAAAAAGTCAGCGGCGAGCAAAAGAAGATGATTTTCAATAGACTAATGAATTCTTTTGTCACTTTGCAAAATGACGTTAATGCGTTTATAGATTCCACGAAAAACCAGAATGCTCCAGCCGGCAAGGTTCAAAACCCAGGTATTAAACAAGCTCTAGAAAAGAAGGAGGGTTTGTTCAGAAAACATATGATGGGCAAAAGAGTTAACTATGCTGCACGGTCAGTTATCTCGCCTGACCCAAATCTTGAAACCAATGAGATTGGTGTACCTCCCGTTTTTGCATTGAAGCTAACCTATCCCGAGCCGGTCACTTCTCATAATGTAGCAGAATTGAGACAAGCTGTGATTAATGGTCCTGATGTTTGGCCAGGTGCTATACAAGTTCAAAATGAAGATGGGAGATTAACATCGTTGGTTGGGATGACCGCTGAACAGAGGAAAGCATTGGCAAATCAACTTTTAACCCCTTCAGGTAACGCTCCTGTTGTAGGTAAAAAAGTTTACAGACACCTAAAGAATAAAGATGTTGTTATCATGAATCGTCAACCAACTTTGCATAAGGCGTCTATGATGGGTCATAAAGTTAGAGTTTTACCTGGTGAAAAGACTTTAAGGTTGCATTACGCCAACACCGGTGCTTATAATGCCGATTTCGATGGTGACGAAATGAATATGCATTTCCCTCAAAATGAAAATGCAAAAGCTGAAGCTTTGAATTTGGCAAACACTGATAGTCAGTACCTCACACCAACTTCAGGAGCTCCTTTGAGAGGTTTGATTCAAGATCATATCTCTGCTGGTGTGTGGTTAACTAGTAAGGATTCGTTTTTCAATAGGGAAACATATTACCAGTTAGTTTATGGATGTATCAGGCCAGAGGATGGTCATACAAGTGGGGATAGAATTGTGACTGTTGCGCCAGCAATTTTTAAGCCAGAGTATCTTTGGACTGGTAAACAGATAATCACCACAATATTGTTAAATATCAAGCCACGCAATGTTCCTGGTGTCAATTTAGTGTGTAAGAACAAGATCAAGAATGATTATTGGGGTCAAGGTAGTAATGAAAATCAAGTCATTTTTCAAAATGGGGAATTGTTGAGTGGTATTTTGGATAAATCTCAATATGGTGCATCACAATTCGGTATTGTTCACTCTTTGCATGAGATATATGGACCAGATGTTGCGGGAAAAGCTTTGAGTATTTTGGGGAGGTTATTCACAAATTTCAATACCATGTATGCGTTGACATGTGGTATGGATGATTTGAGATTGACTAATGACGGCAATGTTTGGAGAGATGACATTTTGAAAAAATCTGTTGATATTGGAAGAGTAGCTGCTACAGAAGTCACCAATTTGTCCGAGGATACGCCAAACAACGATAAAGAATTGAGGAAGAGATTAGAAGAAATATCAAGAGACGATAATAAATTGGGAATATTGGATGCTATTACACAGTCTAAGGTAAATGCCATCACCTCTCAAGTTGTTTCCAAATGTGTTCCTGATGGTACAATGAAAAAATTTCCCTACAATGCTATGCAAGCCATGGCTTTATCCGGTGCAAAAGGTTCTAATGTGAATGTTTCTCAAATCATGTGTCTTTTAGGCCAGCAAGCTTTAGAAGGAAGAAGGGTTCCAGTGATGGTATCGGGAAAAACATTGCCCTCTTTCAAGTCATTTGAAACAGATGCTAGAGCTGGTGGCTATATTAAGCAACGTTTCTATTCCGGTATTAGACCACAAGAGTATTACTTTCATTGTATGGCAGGCAGAGAAGGTTTGATTGATACTGCGGTTAAGACATCTAGATCCGGTTACTTGCAACGTTGTTTGACAAAACAGTTGGAGGGTGTTCATGTTAACTATGATAACTCTGTAAGAGATGGAGACGGTACCATGATTCAATTCTTGTATGGTGGAGACTCGATCGATACAACTAAGCAGTCACACATGAATGAGTTTGAGTTTTGCTTGAAAAATTACGATGCTTTGTTGGCCAAGTATAATCCCGGTGATATGGTTGAACACTTGGATACCACTGAGGCGTTGTCCTACTTGAAGAAGGTTCGTAAATCGTTGAAGAAACAGAAAAATGTACCTCATTATGATCAAGTGATCAAGTATGACCCAGTGCTTAACATCTACAATCCATCCAAATATCTTGGTTCAGTATCTGAGAAATTCCAAGAGAAATTGGAAGAATTTGTGCTGAAGAATCCTCATTTATTTGCACATTCAAAGGAAGAAGCTAAAACGCTTCGTAAATTGACAGAAAAGAAGTTCAGAGCTTTAATGCAATTGAAGTATATGAGATCTTTGGTGAATCCGGGTGAATCTGTGGGTATCATTGCTTCTCAATCAATTGGAGAACCTTCGACTCAAATGACCTTAAATACCTTCCATTTTGCTGGACACGGTGCTGCAAATGTCACCTTGGGTATACCACGTATGAGAGAGATTATTATGACTGCTTCTGCTTCTATTAAGACGCCACAGATGACATTACCTATACTAAATGATGTTAGTGATGAACATGCAGATGCATTTTGCAAATCTATTGCTAAAGTTGTTTTGTCTGAATTTGTTGATAATGTAACAGTGACGGAGACTACTTCGCAAGATGAAAGTGGGTCGAATAGTCGTTCGTATGTAATACATTTGGGTTTTTATACTAAAGGAGAGTATGAAGCAGAGTACGATATTAGTCAAGAGCAATTGGAGAATGTTGTGACAAACCAGTTTATACATGCATTGGAAGTACAAATTGTTAAAGAAGTTAAGAAGCAAAAGAAACCAGAACATATGCCAGTTGTTGGTAAATCTGCAGGTAAAACGGATATGGAAACTGTTAGTGGTAAAATCAAAGATGTAAGCGATGATGAGGATGACAATGGTGATGATGATGATGATGATGAGGATGCCGAAGAGGAGAGTATGAAGAGCAAAGCTAAACAACAAGTTTCCTATGATGGTCCCGATGATGATGAGGTAGAGACCATGAAGCGTGCAGAAGAGACTAGTGATGAGGAGATGGAAGATGCTGATAACGCATCATCTTTGTCATCATCATCATCATTTGCTTCCGACACTAGTGATTCTGAAAACGAAGAAGCAGATAAAGATGAAGATGCCATGGCTACAGACAGGCCTCAAAAGAAGAAGGAATTATCGAGACTAGCTAAAGATCGTCAAGCAGAAGTAATAGCACGACATAATATGGTTACTGAATTTGACTTTGACGACGAGCTAGGAGAATGGTGTGTTTTCAAGCTTGAGTTGAATGGCAATGAGACTCAAAAATTATTGATGGTTAATATAGTTGAAGATTTATTACGGAAAACGGTTGTTCGAGAAGTTTCACGTATTGGAAGATGTTTACGTCCTGAGCCCAATGCAGGAGAAGAAAGAGTGCTTACTACAGAGGGTGTTAATTTCCAGGCGATGTGGGATCACGATGATTTCATCAAGATCAATGCAATCACATCGAATGATGTTGCTGCGGTATTACATACATATGGTGTTGAAGCTGCCAGAAACACCATTGTCAATGAAATTTACCGAGTTTTCAACACGTATGGTATCAGTGTCTCGTCGCGTCATCTTGACTTGATTGCTGATATGATGACTAGAGAAGGTACATACTTGGCATTCAATAGACAAGGCATTGATAGTTCTACATCCAGTTTCATGAAGATGTCCTATGAAACAACGTGTCAATTCTTGACCAAAGCTGTATTAGATGGCGATCGTGAGGAACTAGAGAGTCCGTCTGCAAAGATTGTTATGGGTAAATTGTCAAATGTGGGTACTGGTTCATTTGACGTTTTTGCCCAATTGCCTAAGCAAGAGGAATAAGGAGGGCACAAAAAAGAAGGAGATGATAAATTTTCGTATACTAAATTAGAATATGTATTTTACTAAAAACAATAGCATTTAAATGGAACTTGTTTTTACCAGTGATGTTTATTTACTATTTCTCTACTACTACAACTTCAATGCATACCAAAGTAAATCAAGAAAAAAAAATAGTCTTTCTTTCTTCCCTAAAAAAGAAAAAAAAAAAAAAAAAAGGATGATGATGATGATGATTGGTAGTATTATTCTTTGGTATATACCTTACACTAGCTGCGAGATTCCGTGACACTGGTTTCCTAGAAGGTTTAAATACCGCAACGCGACGAACGTTTTTTTCTTTGTTTCTAAAATTGTGGGGTTACTAAAATAAGTTTTTATTTTTCAATGAGATTGAAAAAAAGCCATGCCTTTGTTATAGCTTCCCATCGAAGGCTCGTAGTGGACTATGCATTATTTTTATATGATTTATAAGTGAATATTTTGTTCCTTTGATTTGCAAAGGGTGCAAATTGTAGACGCATTGTAAGCCCATCACTTTATTCTAGTGTCACTAGTTTGTGGTGCTCGATTGTAGAGGTTGTTGTTTGTTTTCGAAATGAGTAGGCAAAACAGTGACTTGAATCAAGGCAGGAGAGATTCAGTATCTGCCTATGCACGATTTGAAAGAATTTTGTTTAAAAAAGGTCGGCGAGATAGTAGTATGGGAATAGGTGGTGACTTTATGAATTATTCAGAATTTTCTGTAAACTCATTATACGAAGTCTTGTTTGAGAAAGAGGAGGATAGAGGAGATGGGTTGGAGGAAGAGAATGCGGGAGATAGACGAGATAGAGAAGCAAGAGATGGCGATGAAAATGAGCGTTTACTATTCAAATATAAAGGGTTTATACCAGTATCACCAACTTGTCCAATCACAATGAAGGATGTCACTTCGATATCAACAGGCACAGTTACATCGATTTCAAGTATATTGCGACGATATACTATATGAAAAATCCACTATCGAGCGAAGCGAGATAGTGTCGAGGTGTCAAGGTGTCAAGGTGTCGAGGTGTCAAGGTGTCAAGGTGTCGAGGTGTCAAGGTGTCGAGGTGTGAAGGTGTCGAGGTGTCGAGGTGTCGAGGTGTCAATAGTGTCGAGGTGTCGAGATGTTGAGATGTCGAGGTGTTTCTCCACTATCTCGCTTTGCTCGATAGTGTTGCTCGATAGTGTTGCTCGGTAGTGTTGCTCGGTAGTGTTGCTCGGTAGTGTTGCTCGGTAGTGTTGCTCGATAGTGTCCTAGTTATGCATTACAAGCAGCAGCGATGAGGACACTCAAGAAGAATGAGATTTTGAAACTTGGTTTATCAAAAATCAACTCTTTTAAATTGATTCTATTCTTGCCAATCGTTACGATTTTGGTCCATGGTATTGAAATGATTTGTCTATTTTCCAAAAATTCAATTAAAAGGAATGAACTTAGCGAAACAAAGAGAAACACTTGAGATAATTTACCCAAGATTATTCCCACAAATAAACCAGTGACCGAACCAAGGGTCAAATCTTTATAGTTTAATACATTATTAAATCTCGATTCTGTGTAGTTAGTTTTGGGATTGACTACTTTAGAGTCCTTCAAAGACTCTTGTTGTCTCTGTAAAATGGGGGGTTGCTGTTGGAGTAGGGAGTCATTATAGATGTTTTTGGAAAATGCAGTGACTAATAAGAAAGAAGCACCTGCACTTGAAAGTAGGAGTTTGAAAATGGATGATGATGATGATGATGATGAGGAGGAGGAGGAGGAGGAGAAAAATAAAGGGTTTGTCTTGAACAATGATCTGCTAGCTATTGCAATGGCACTTGGAGAAGCTGAATTGGTAGCTTTGGGTGAAATTGTTGGGAATTGTTTTGATAAGAAGGAAATGGACCTTGTTGATTTCATTGAATGTTTGAAAATCGTTTGCATGTATTGCGGTTTAAACATTGTCGATAGATTCTAAAGGAGTAAGAGTAGTGGAAAGTGAGAGTATATAAAGAGTAAGAGTAGTGGAAAGTGAGAGTATATAAAGAGTAAGAGTAGTGAAAGAGTAATGGTGCAAGTTTTTTGTTGAATAGCAATTATTAGTTGGAAAATTGGCGCTTAAGCTCGTTCCGGGGAACAAAAACACACAGAAACGAGCATAGGAATATGCCTACTGAATAACATGACGTTATTTGCGAGTGACAGGATCAGTGTCGTGAGAAAGTACGACATCACGACATCACGACACTACGACACTATGACACTATCGAGCAGAGCGAGATAGTGGAGCAACAGTTTGTAAACACTACAACACTATCGAGCAAAGCGAGATAGTGGAGCAACAGTTTGTAGACACTATGACACTATCGAGCAGAGCGAGATAGTGGAGCAACAGTTTGTAAACACTACAACACTATCGAGCAGAGCGAGATAGTGGAGCAACACTTTCTAAACACTAGCAGAACAACAGTTTGTAGACACCAGCAGAGCGAGGTTATTTCGCTCCGCTATTAAGTACTGCTCCACTATCTCGCTCCGCTCGATAGCAGAGCCTGATTATTTCGCTCCGCTATTAAGTACTGCTCCACTATCTCGCTCCGCTCGATAGCAGAGCCTGATTATTTCGCTCCGCTCGATTATTTCACACCATGTATTAACTTTTCTTTTTACTCTCATTTTTCTTCCCTTTTAAACTTCATTGGGAAAATGTGTAAGGTTCTGTAATTTTAAGGATTTACTTGGTGTATTATATAATAAATTACATAATACACAGTACATTTCATTACAAACAATCTTTTTAGCTCACAAAACTTACATAACAAGAATAATAACCTTTTCCCTTTAAGCAAGCTATATGTGGATAAGTACACTACCATCATCTTTGACCATTATAATATATACTAACTAGTTATGTATCCCAGTACTTACATATTAAGAAACTTACACTCATACTATGTATTAACAAGGTATGGTGGGCTTTAGCCTACAAATGTATAAAATTCTTGCAATTTTCCTCTTAGTTCTCTTTTGTCCTTATTCTTTTATTTTTCATTCAAAAAGCCATCGACTTGAAATTTTTTTTACTGCGAGAATTTACTTAGTTTCGCTCGCTACTGTCGTCCTAAATTGTTTTTACTGCGAGAATTTAGTTTCGCTCGCCACCGTTGTCCTTTGTCGCCCTAGTTGAGTCCATAAAATTTTTTTACCACCATTGGGAGATTTCTTTTTATTCAAGTATATTTCGTTTCTTACTGCCAACAACAAAAGGTTGCAAAAAAAGGTTGAAAGAAAGGTTGCAAAAAAAGGTTGCAAAGAAAGGTTGCAAAGAAAGGTTGCAAATTATAAGAAAATCCTAATCTTAGTGTAGTCAGTGCTGCTCCACTATCTCGCTCTGCTCGATAGTGTCGGTTAGGCTTTTGGCAGTGACAACAAAAAAAGTGTTGCAAATTTCGCAAACTGAAAAAGAAGAAAGAAAAAAGATTTAGAGGAAAGTTCACAGCCATTAGAGATTTATAAAATTTTCACTTTGAAATGTTTCCACAGCAGCAGCAGCAGCAGCAGCAGTACCAGCAAAATGGCCATGTTTATCTACCGCAAACTAATTTCAACGAGTCTATGTTTTTCAATCCAGACTTACCACAGGAAATATGTCCTAATGTTTGGCTTGGTCCATATAGTTCGCTAAGAAATTATTCCAACAATAAGATATTAGAGCAGCAAAAGCAAAGTGGAGGTACAAATACTAGCTTCCTAGCCAAAAATAAGGGCATAAAGATGATTATTAATTGTGGCACAACTGCGAAATTTCTTGACTTGATTGAAAACTCTATTGAGGTATCCATCTCATCAGATATTATGATTTTAAGTATTGATCCTGCTTTTGATCCTCAGCACCAAAATGAACAAGTGCTAATTTCTGAATTTACCACAAAATTCAATAGAATTTTACAAAATTACCTACTGTATTTTTATATAGACAACCCACTGTCAATCAACTTGATCCACCAGCTACCCAAATCGCATGATTTGACAAGTATAAAATCCCCACTTTTTACGGGCTCAAACTTGAAGATTCAGTTTTTCAAAATTGTTCGACTTATTTCACTATTCAAGTATATTTTTAACCATGAATTTCAAATACTTATCTTGCTGGAACTGGGAGATTTGAACTTGTCAACCGGGCTAACAATTGCTTATTTAATGGATAATTACAAATATAACTTGAATAATAGTTTTAGGTTGATTAAAGAAAAACGGCCTACTGTGATGGAATTGAAATTGAATTTCTATGACGATTTGTTAATTGTTGAACATTTGAAGAAATTTTATTTAGAGAATATTGAGATCAAAGTGAAGAATCCACAATTATTGATTAATAAAGTTAAGAGAAAAAACAGTCTTTGTGAAAATGATGGTGGTTGTGGCAATGACGGAGACGAAGATGATGCAATGAGGGACGAGATTATGGTTGGTGGTGATCGCAAAAGAAGATTGCACTAGAGTTTGTGGGGTTTGCTTAAAAAGAAAATGAAGCAAAAAAAAAAAAAGAAAAAAAAAATAGTACTGGTTGCTTATGAAAGTCCCAATAATGTGGTCTACTGTATGTTACTAGCTGGAATGAAGGAAGGGGGAAGAGGGAATCAAACGAAGGAGGTGGGATTCTTTGTATATTATTTGTATTATTAGAAAAGAAGGAAAAAAATATTGTACTATATATTACCAAACCCCCTTTTCTGTCACTCAATTAGATCTCTTTTACACCCGACACTATCGAGCAAGGCGAGACAGTGAAGCAACACTGACTAGCTGCTACGGGCACAAAACCTGTTGAATATGGTCTCCCTTTGTATAGCTGGATGGTTTCTCATCGAGGAACTTCCAATCCGACACGATGAGCACTTTGGGTAACATTTTCCTGTTGATCCATCAACAATCCAGGATTATATCTCACTAACAAATCAAAATATTCTCGTTGGTTCTTAAGGTAAATAGCCACGTTATTTAAATTGTTCAATTCATATGACGAGTTTATTCCTGGCTTATCATCGATTATATTATTCAAAAGTTTTAGATCTTGTATTTCAGTGGCTGGTGAAAAGACAGAGTCTGTTTCAAGTTGTTTCAATTTCGTGTCGACTTCATCCGTTGGTTTACTTTGTTTTGTAAGAAGATGTTTTTGATACGTATAGTAAGCTTTCAAATTTTTTACTTCTTGATTTTTAAGTGATGCTAGAGTTTTGTTTTCATATGTGAGAAGCTCTTGTGTAATGGTTTTATAAAGCTGTTTAAATGTTGGGAATGTCCTTGCTGAAATTGTCATTTGTCGTTGAGAGTAATGAGGAGCTGAGAGAAATGGGTCTTGTTGAGATGGAGGAGTTGTACTGAAAAATTATAATAGATAGGCGAGGACAAAATGAGCAAAAAAATTGAAAAAGTTTACTTTTAGAATTGAATTTTTGAATTGAAAAAAAGTTCAAGTTTTTTTCCAAATCTGGATAGACCATTGCAAAAAGGGTAATATTAACCACTCTTGAAACTAGGGAGCTACACTATCGAGCAGAGTGAGATAGTGGAGCAACACTAAGTAGCTTTGAACTTTACACTAGTGGAACAGTGTGTACCGTCCCCCCAGTGAGAAACTAGAGCAACATTGACTAGCTGCCACCGACACTATCGACACTATCGACACTAGGTAGCTTTGAACGTTACGTTATCGAAAAACAGTCAATGTTCCACTATCCCTCTCTGCTCGATAGCGTCGTTTTAGTCTTTTTCGATCAACACTAGGTAGCTCTGCTCGATAGTGGAGCAGCACTAGGTAGCTTTGAACGTTACACTATTGAGAAACAGTCAATGCTCCTCTATCTCGCTCTGCTCGATAGTGGAGCAGCATTGACTTGAGAAAATTTTGAAATTATAAATCATCTTGAAAAAAGAGTACCGCATGTTTGATTGGATCCAATTCTTCTCTTTTATTTAGGTCCTTCATACCATCATTTATCACTATTTGAATCTCTTTATTTTCAGAATTGAATAATCATTTCCTTTCTTATAATCGTATCTCCAATCTTTGATAACACGTGACGTGGCAATTTATTACTCAAATAAGAAGAAAAAAAGAGTTTTTTTTTGGAAATGTTTGACTTTGAAAATCATCAAAAATCATCAAAAAAATGCAGTTATTTCCTATACATAGTAGTGTCCATATATCAAGAAATTTAACCACAACTATAGCTTAGATAGCTCAAGTCTCATAATTCAGCTTAGATAGCTCAAGTCTCATAATTCAGCTTAGATAACTCAAGTCTCATAATTCAGCTTACATTGCTTGACAAGTAGCTGAAATATGAGACTTGAGTTATCTAGATTGAAAAATATAGTGAATAAAGATTGTTACTTTTCAAGTGTTGGAAAAATACTATTCCACATTCAAAAGGCAACTGACAAATCAGATTGCGTTTTGTATTTTCTTTATTAAATTAATCAAATTATCGGGTGCAAAAGAAAAAAAAAAGGCACATTTAATTTTTGATTTAGCACATTTAAATTTTGATCAGCACATTTAATTTTTGATTGTTTTTTGTTCTATGGCCAGTTTCTACCCAATTTCCGCCCAGTTCCGCCCAGTTCCGCCCAGTTCCCGCTCGTTTTTTTTCTCAATAAAGCCGATGAAAAGTTGTTTTTTTTCCTTGTACATTAACCTCAGATGAATTTACTCTAGTAAAAAAAGATTAACATTTTTTTACCTTGCTTCAATTTCCTATAAGAGATGACATAAAAAGAAAAGTAATTAATGGTCAGTGTCGGTCTGCTCGATAGTGTCGGTATTTTTCTTTTTATTTTCTACATTTCTAACTCTGACTTATACTCTACCACCAGTAGTAGGTACCCCGCCAAAGTTCTTTTCCTCCTTTACTTTTCTCATTGCAACTACAACTTGATTACCTTGATAAAAATATTTCACTTATTTGTTCGTTGGAGAAAAAAATAAATAATGATAGAATAAGTTTTTTTGAAACCTTCTTTTTTTTTTTTTTTTTTTTCTTTTTCCCATCTCTTTCACTTACAAAGAAGTATTCATCTTCCTTTATTCATATATTCCCCACAGGTAACTAACTTACTTACACCATGCTTAGAACTATTGCTAAACAAACAGTATGTTTATCACTCTTTTCTAGAGAGCAATTCTTGACATTGTAGTCCAATCCTCCAACTCCGAAAAAGAAGTATTTTTGAGAAAAGAAAAAAAATCGAGAGAATAATTTCGGAGTAACTCAATTAAAAAAAAAAAGAAGAAGAAGAACTCGCGATTTCGGACACCTTATTGGTTGAAAACTTATCAATATCTTAACCGGTCTTTGCCAATATCTTAGCTGGTCTTTGCCCAATATCTTGACTGGTCTTTGCGTGTGTGTTTATAAATGATATGTCACTGACGTGTTGGTGATCTTGTCATTTGAATTTGCTCAAGGAAAAAAAAAACAAAAAAAAGGACAAAAAAAAGGTTACTAACACTAAGTCATTCTTTTTAGCCAGCTATTCGTTCGTTAGCAACATTTGCGTCTCCAGAATCCGTATTACCCAAGAAATATGGTGGAAGATTTACAGTGACTTTGATTCCCGGTGACGGTGCAGGTCAAGAAATCACAGATTCCGTAAAGGCGATTTTCAAAGCACAAAATGTTCCAATTGATTGGGAAGTTGTTGAAGTGAGTGGTGTGGCCAGCGAAAGTGGACACCACGGAGTTAATGAAGCTGTTGAATCTCTCAAGAGAAACAAGGTTGGTTTAAAGGGTATTCTTTACACACCAACTGATAAATCTGGAAAATCTTTAAATGTTGCTTTGAGAAAGGAATTGGACATTTATGCCTCATTGGTATTGATTAAGAACATTCCTGGTGTCAAGGGTATATACGATGGAGTTGATTTTGCCTTGATTAGAGAAAATACTGAAGGTGAATATTCAGGTTTAGAGCACCAATCGTACCCGGGAGTTGTTGAATCTTTGAAAATCATGACAAGATTCAAATCTGAAAGAATTGCTAAATTTGCATTTGATTTTGCTTTAAAGAATAACCGAAAACTAGTTACTGCGATCCATAAGGCTAATATTATGAAGTTAGGTGATGGGTTGTTTAGACAAACTGTTAAGGATGTTGCTCAAAATTATAACGGAATTGAGGTTAATGATTTGATTGTTGACAATGCCTCTATGCAAGCCGTTGCTAAACCTCAACAGTTTGATGTTTTGGTTACACCTAACTTGTACGGTTCTATTTTGTCCAATATTGGTGCTGCATTAATTGGTGGACCAGGTCTAGTTCCAGGTGCCAATTTTGGTAGAGAATACGCTGTTTTCGAACCAGGTTGTCGTCATGTTGGTTTGGATATCAAAGGTAAAAACACGGCAAACCCAACTGCAATGATTTTATCAGCAACCATGTTATTGAGACACTTGGGATTGAATGATCATGCCGATATAATTTCAAAAGCTACTTACAATGTAATTGAAGAAGGTCAAGTAAGAACTAGAGACATTGGTGGTAAATCGACAACTACCGAATTTACAGATGCAGTGATTGAAAAATTGGCATAAAATTACTTGAAAGAGTTGAGAAAAGGACATATCGACACTATCGAGTAGAACGACACTATCGAGCAGAGCGAGATAGTGTCGTTACAAGCTGAGTATTGCTGCCCACACATATCAATTCCACACACACACACTATCTCTCTCCCCATATTCTTTCAATTACAGAGTATAATAGATAAAAAAATAAAAAAGACATTTTATTAGTCAGTAAAATATGAACTTGATAAACTACTAAGTGTTAGAACACTATCTAGCAGAGCGAGATAGTGAGCAACACTTACTAGCAGTTACTAGCAGTTACTAGCAGTTACTAGCAGCAGTCATCAACACTATCTCGCTCTGCTCGATAGTGTTGTCTTGTTAGTTTGAACTTTTTTCTTGATTTCCGACTCTTGCAAATTTACATGCGCGCTTCTAAAAACATTGTCGTTTTTATATGGCGGGCTAAACTTCATTAACCTCATTGAGAAATCACTTAAACCAACTGTTTCATTTCAATTTCGACTTTATTACCAAATCAAAATTGAAATTCAACAGCAAATTGTGATAGGTAAAACTAGCAGTAATAATAGAGCTTTATATGTACTCTATCTGACGATTCCCGGTTTAAAGTCGAATAGTTTACACGATCAACGGAAGATCCTTTCCGAAATTAAGAAAACAATTCTCTCAAGAAACTGAAAAACAATTCTCTCAAGAAACTGAAAAACAATTCTTTAAAGAAGATCTCTAGTTCCTATTAACCTACAGTCCATGATTTATCTACAGACTCTCTCTCAACGTGCCAAACCATAAACTCATCCCTCTAAAGTAGCGTATCTCTCTCTCTCTCTCCCTACCCCATTTTCCTCCGCCAAGTCAGCTAATGGCACCACTTGTATATGATCTGACTCTTCTTTTCTTTTTATTTTTTTTTCTTTTTCAAATTTTCAATGTGCAAATTTTCCAAAGAAAATGAAAAAAAAAAACAAGAGAAGAGATGTTAAGAAGGAGGTTGAGTTCCGATTCTCTCTTTTTTTATAACGGTTTCGGTCGTTCAACTTGAACAGGGAAAGACAAAAGAAACAAGGTAATTTATAGGTAAGAATGTGTGACGTGGTGTTAGGCACTCAATGGGGAGATGAAGGAAAAGGAAAACTAGTTGATATTTTGTGTGATGATATTGATATTTGTGCAAGATGTCAAGGTGGGAATAATGCTGGTCACACGATTATCGTAGACGGGAAGAAATTTGATTTCCATATGTTACCCAGTGGGTTGGTTAATCCCAAGTGTAAAAACTTGTTAGGTTCAGGTGTTGTTATTCATGTACCTTCATTTTTTGAAGAATTGAACAATTTGGAGAAAAAAGGGTTAAACTGTGATGGTCGACTTTTTGTTAGTTCTAGAGCTCATTTGGTCTTTGATTTCCACCAGAGAACTGATAAGTTGAAAGAAGCCGAGTTATCGGAGAATAAAAAGGCAATTGGTACCACTGGTAAAGGTATTGGTCCTACTTATTCTACAAAGGCATCTAGATCAGGTATTAGGGTTCACCATTTGGTTAATCCTTCTGACAATGCATGGGAGGAGTTCAAATTGAGATATATGAGATTAATCAACTCGAGGAAAAAAAGGTATGGTGAGTTTGATTACGACTATGAAGAGGAATTGAAACGTTACGAAAAATTTCGTCAAGAATTGAGACCTTTTGTTGTTGATTCTGTTGAGTTTATGCACGATGCCATTTGTCAAAAGAAGAAAATTCTTGTTGAAGGTGCTAATGCCTTGATGTTGGATATTGATTTTGGTACTTTTCCCTATGTTACCTCCTCATCAACCGGTATCGGTGGTGTTTTAACTGGATTAGGTATTCCTCCACAAACTATTAGAAATATTTATGGTGTGGTTAAGGCATATACAACCAGAGTTGGTGAAGGTCCCTTTCCAACAGAGCAATTGAACAGTGTTGGTGAAACTTTGCAAGATGTTGGAGCCGAGTATGGTGTTACCACAGGTCGGAAAAGAAGATGTGGATGGTTAGATTTGGTAGTGTTGAGATATTCTACATTGATAAACGGTTATACATCATTAAATATTACTAAATTGGATGTTTTGGATAAATTCAAGGAAATCCAAGTTGGTGTTGCTTATAAATTGAATGGAAAAGAGTTGAAGTCTTTCCCTGAGGATCTAATTGACTTGGCTAATGTCGAAGTGGTTTACAAAACATTACCTGGATGGGAACAAGATATCACTCAGATCAAAAATTATAAAGACTTGCCTGAAAATGCAAAAAAATATCTCGATTTCATTGAAGATTACTTACAAGTCCCTATTCAATGGGTTGGCACTGGTCCTGCCAGGGACTCGATGTTGGTAAAGACTGTATGATAAAGTAGAAAAATGATGAACAAAAAAAAAAAAAGAAAAGAAAACAACAACAGAAAAGGATATAGATTTTGACACCTTATCGAAGGAAACGGCTATTTTAAATTGAGTTAGACTTGAATAGATTATTTTTACAAGATATATTGATGGTTATACCACACATTTGTAGGTAGTATTTACTCTTATAGCAGTACCAACTAGCTTGCTACAACACTGGAGACAACACTGGAGACAACACTGTGAGACAACACTGTGAGACAACACTGGAAACAACACTGGAAACAACACTGGAAACAACACTGGAAACAACACTGTGAGACACTGTATGTCGGTGTAGTCAGTGTTGCTCCACTATTTCGCTCTAGCTCCATAGTCGAGTTCATTTTTTTCAAAAATTTTCAACGCTACCAAATGGCCCTATGTGTTTTATGGGCAGCGAAGCAGAAGTGTTTTCGAAGCTGCAAAGGACCTATCAGTTAATCAGCAATAGAAATTAGATAGAGGGTATTGATATTATGGCGTATAAGCTTAGTTCCACGTTATCAGGACACGAACAGGATGTCAAAGGTCTAACGAGCACCGAGTTTGGCGATTTGCCAATACTTGTTTCCCTGCTGAGAGATTCCACGACAAGAGTATGGCACAATATCAATGCATCTACTACTTTCGAATGCCAAATTGTCTTTCTATCGCCAACAAAATCCTTTCTAAATTCCACTGCAATTGTGCCATTTGCCGGGGATTTGCAGGAGCAGCAATTTGTCGCAAGCGGAGGACAAGATGCTATGATTTATTTAAATGATTTACATGCCAGTGGCAAGGAAGCGGAATATCAATTGATTGGCCATAAAGGAAATGTATGTTCGTTAAGCTATGCACATGGACTATTAGTGTCTAGTTCTTGGGACTGTACTGCTATTGTATGGAATTTGAAGGAGTTTTCACCCTTGTATGTGTTGAAGGGACACGAATTGCCAGTATGGGATGTTAAGGCTGTTAATTCACAACAATTTTTAACTGCTTCTGCAGATAGGAGTATCAGGTTGTGGAACAAGCAACACGAAGTTTTAAAGTATCTGGGACACAAGGATGTTGTCAGGAAACTCTTAATTTTACCCAACGGAAAAGAGTTTGTATCTTGTTCAAATGATGCAACTATACGGATTTGGAATTTGCAAACAGGAGAAACTGTCAAAGTTTTATATGGTCATGAGTCATTTATTTATGACTTGGCACTCTTACCTAACGGAAACTTGGTCTCCACTGGTGAAGACCGAAGTGTTCGCGTTTGGGATATAGTCACTGGGGAAGTTTTACAAGTTATAACTTTGCCGTGTATATCAGTTTGGTGTATTGCTGCTTTGCCAAACGGGGACTTTGCAGTTGGTGGCTCAGATACTCAAATTAGAGTTTTCACTCAAGATACAAATAGAACAGCGTCTAGTGAAGAGCTACATGAGTTTGAAAAGTCTGTGCAAACATCGTCGATATCTGAACAATCGCTCGATGATTTGAAAAGAACAGATATCCCGGGAATTGAAGCCCTTTCGAAACCAGGTAAGAAAGAAGGCTCCACTATTATGGTTAAAACATTAGAAGGTACAATAGAAGCACACCAGTGGTCAGGCGGTCAGTGGCACAAGATAGGTGATGTTGTTGGCGGTGCATCGAATTCAAGCTCCAAGAAAATTCTCGACGGTAGGGAATACGATTATGTGTTTGACGTTGATATTAAGGATGGAGAGCCGCCTTTAAAGTTGCCATTTAACTTGAATGAAAATCCGTATAATGTTGCAACAAAGTTTTTAGCTGATAATGATTTACCAGCATCGTATACCGAGGAAGTCGTCAGATTTATAGAAACAAACACAGCTGGAGCGAACATTACTGAAGGAGCGTCACTGGCATCAGCGCAAAGTGGCACTTCTGATATTGGACAGCAATTTTTAAATGATGATCCTTACTCGGATGCGTATTCCAGGAAACAAAAACAGGCAGCAGGTGGCGAGTCTGCACGGACTACTTCAGTGTTGCCAGTTAAGGTATACATTACTTTCAATGATTATAAAAAGGAATTATTGATCAATGGGTTGAACAAGCTCAATCTGACTCAGGAGAATAATCAGTTATCCGCACTGGATATATCGCAAGTTGAAGAGTTTCTTAGCCATCCAACCTCAGGTGAGGCCGTGGAGATAATTACCAATTTTGCAAATACAATTATTCAGAAATGGACGCCCTCATCGTCAACTTTGATTGGGTTTGATTTGTTAAGAGTTTGTCTTCCAAATGTTAAAACTGTTGACCTTGTAAAATCTTTGACGATAACGACAACAACGACAACAACAACAACTCTGGCGACAAATGTAGCCGAAGTGTTTGCAAAACAGCTTGAAAGGGGTTTAGATCTTGCGAATTCCCTGAATGCAGCATTATTGATGATGATTTTAAAGGTCTTGTGTAATATAATAGGTAGCACGTTGTTTCTTCAACTATTCATTGACCCAATAGAGACTGGGCTTTTTGAATATAATTCAATATTGCAAAATCACTTGGATAAATTATCCGAAAGAATCAACCAAAGCGATCCCAAACACAAATTGTACGCTTCATTAATAACGGCGTTGGCATCATTTGCCTACGATTTATCAGTTTACCACCTAAGGACTGAGGGCTTGCAAAAGAACAAACAATCTGCAATCCCTGTACTTAAATTTTTGGACGCGATTGGAGATAAAGTAGTCGAGTCCTCGCCCGAAGCCACTTACAGGTTGGCAATAGCCTATGGAAATTTCAAATTTGCCAGGGCTTGCGATGATTCCAAGACGCCTACATGGATTACGAGAATGAAAGAACTATACGTTGAAAACGGAGAAACGAGATTTATTGAGTTGGCAACTGACCTTGGAAAGTTGCAATAGATTTAAAAAGTTTTAAAAACAATATACGCTCTGCTATATACTCAACACTATCGACACTTGCAAGCAAAGCGAGCTAGTGGAGCAGCACTGATGGGATTGATTGCTTCCGCTCTATTCTACTCGCTCTGCTCTCTTATACTCTCATACGCTCTCCCATACACTTGTCGTTCTTTCTTCTTCACTCGTGAAACAACTCGGGAACTTTTTGACAATATGACACCAACTTTTCAACCGCATTTATATTCAAATTATCACTCATTTCAATCACCGAGTACACGTGGATTTTCAAATCTGAAGGATTATTACTAATCTTACCTACTATTTCATAATATTTTCCCGCCGTAATGAGATCCTTTTGATCACTCAGAGATAAATCTAGCGTTACTGGTCCATTACACAATAACGTTGCCTTGTAAGTATTAGTGTCATAAGATTCACATTTACCTATTATTCGAACCAATTTATTTTGGTTCGATTTTAACAAAGTTGCGTCAACTCTTCTGTTCTGTGCTTCCATTGCTAATTCTTACTCTGGTATTGATATATGAATCAAGTAACATTTTTCAGTAAAAGAATTTAAATGAAAAATATTTTTTACGCGTCTCGACTGTATCGACACTATCGACACTATCAAGCTCGACACTATCGAACAGAGCGAGATAGTGTAGCACACTAGCTGCCACCGACTCTATCGACACTATCGAGCAGAGCGAGATAGTGGAGCACACTAGATACCACGGACACTATCGACACTAGTGGAGCCACTAGATGCCATCGACACTATCTCGCTCTGCTCGATAGTGTCGAGCACGATAGTGTCGAGCTTGATAGTGTCCAGAGAAAAGACTTTACACTTTCGATATGCCGTATATGCTCTTTAATAAAATCGAAGCGATTTCGCTATACCTGAACCAAGCCATCTATCTCCACTTTCCTCCTCCGATGAGCCATGATCGAAAAAGTCTTGTGGAGTAACTAGGATTGAAAAAGAAGTCAAAGTCAATAGTCGGTGACAGCTAGTGTCGGCAAACAAACTATATCTACTCATTCCTCTATCCAAGCATGCTTCTTTTCCTACCGCGAAGACGTACTTCCTCCAACCTCTTTATCGTCTCTAAATGTTTCTTTTTACCAAACTTTTCAAACTCTTGTAAATTATGAGCTTTTTCGTAGCCCTTTAAGAGCCACTCGTTATAGCGTTTAGCGAAATCAGAGTGAGTGCTATCCACCGCCCTCTCAAGCACGTACAAGTCAACGGCTTTGTCTTCGGGTAATCCCGAGAATGACGAGAGCCCAAAATCTATCAACGCAGGTTCCCATGAAACTTTATTGGCTTGTATTGTTTGGTTTTCGGTTTCTACAGGCTGCAAGAGAATATTGGAGCTTGTTAAATCTCCATGTACCATATCGTTCAAATGCAAACGTCCAATCAAGACCCCAACATCAAAACAAACTTTTTCCACTTCATCACTGGTGCACGCCTTGATATCTTTTACATGCTTCTCCAAATACCATAGCCAGTTCTTAAATGAGCTGATTTCACCATTGGGCAATGCTTGGCCCAAGTACTCCATCCATATTATCCCTTTAGGGAAATCGCACGAAATCAAAGAGGGACTCTGTATCCCCAATTTGCTCAATTTACACATAAATTTCGCCTCGCCAATAGTACGGCTCTTGGTAATTTGTGCATCGATTTTGGGATGCCTATATGGTTTCAGCGGCCTGTATTTAATAATGAATTTGGTTTGGTTTCGTAAAAAGGGATGCTCTATATAAGGATGTGTGCTGGTTTGGAAAACCAAAGCCTCGGCTCCTTGCGATACAATTTCAACTTCTATATTGGGCACATATTGCTGAAGCTGTCGTACCAACGGCTCCGTCATAACCCCCTTTGCTCTCTATTGATTGATTTCCCTCCCCCTTCAACGGCTTTTCTCAATGAGCTCTTTTATTTTTCCAATTGTTTCTTTTTTCGCCTGTAACAGAAAATTAATTAACTGCATTTGTTCATTTTGAATAGATTGACCAGCTACTACAAGAAGTTAGGATTAGTTCAAGAGTTGGTAAGCTGTAGGATTAGCTTGAAGTTGGTAAGCTAGGATCAGTTTGAAGTTGGTAAGCTAGGATCAGTTTAAAGTTGGTAAGCTAGGATCAGTTCAAGAGTTGGTAAGCTAGGATCAGTTCAAGAGTTGGTAAGCTAGGATTAGTTTAAAGTTGGTAAGCTGTGCAATGATATCAGATTCGCTTAGCTATATTGTTCCTCCATATCTACAAAATACTTTTGTTGGGTCAAAGTTACAACATAGTGTGGCAGATATTAATGAACGATTGAGTATAAAGAATATCGTAAACTCAGAATCGCCATATTTCCTAAAGGAAAAGACTCAGGATGCAAATGCAAAAAGCCCTGAAAATGCTTACAAGTTCTCGTCGGACCCTGTTCGTAATCAAATAATCAAAGAGAAGGTTCTATATAAGCTAGCTATCATTGGCGTACTCGGTACGAATCCTATGGAGTTTAGTCAATACGACGATAAATTTGTTTACGAGATGTTTGAAATTTTTGAATCTCGATTGAAGAGAACAGGTACGGGTACGGATACGGATACGGGTACGGGTACCCAGAATGGCGAGAACAAGGATAGGGAAAAGGATCCAATGGATGGGAAACCCATTGAGATGCCGCGTCTGGTTCTCACGTCTGACACAGTTGGCGAGGTTCTGTTTGGTGAACTCTATAACGATCCTCGTTTTATTGACGAGAATGACAAGCTTGCAATATTTAAACCTTTTGTTTTCATGAGCTCAGATATCTTATCTCGCTTGCTTAACATCAGAGACCGTGAGAAAAGGCCTAATCGCTTGAGACCAAGAGCCTTGGTTGCCTCTGATGGGTCAACAGTATCTCTGTACCTGCTACCAACGACTTGGTCGCCATTGGTCCCGAGCCCCCATTTGGACATTTTGCGAAACGATTTGAATTTGCAAATGGAAAACACAAATGGTTACTCAACCATAAGCTTAAAAGTCGGCGAACTTAGTGACAAAGAGAGACTTGAACAGCAATCGGTCGAGGATCGGCACTATAACTTTATAACAGATCAGCCAGTACCATCATCAACCGGTATATTCTATTACGAAATTGAAGTTGAGCAGACAGCTACGCAATCAACAAATTTCTTACCATTGCTATACACCGCCGATCCGTCAGTGAGCTCAAATTCGTCTTTGGATCTCCTAGCAGGGTTTACTAAAAGGTTTGTGGCCTATGATTCTCTTAAACTGTTGTCCTCTTCTACCAGCTCCCAGCAAGTTTTGACGATTGACTTGGAGAAGATTAAGCAAGCAGTATTGACCAATGAAACTACCAAGGGATTTTCAAGCGCAGATTTGAAACTTCTTTTAACAACAAAGCCTGGCGAGTTTAAAGGAAGCTTTGCAGTTAGTTATCAAGATTCTAGCTTTCACAATTCAATCAAAGGTTCTGAATCCATAGCAAGGACTCAAATTCTTAACATGAATAGAAGGTTGAGTACGGTTAGTAGACTAAATAATGCTGAATTAGATAGTGGAAAAATTGATGTTGGGGCTCCTTTAAAAACAAATGTGCAAATGGTTTCTGATGAGGAAAAGGTTTTCAAGACTGATGTGATTGGATGCGGGGTGAATTTTGTCAATAAATCAATCTTTATAACTTTGAATGGAGTACTTACCACGGTCATAACCGAAGCCGAAATGGTGTTGAGCCACTCGAACTTGAATGATTTATTTGAGGTACCAGAAAAGCAAAATAATAAAATTGTTGAGATTTACCCCATGATTGGGTTTAAGTTGAATAAATTGGATTTATCTGATGAAATGCACTCTTTTCCTTGGAGCTCGTGTCGGATAATTACAAATCTAGGCTTCAAGGAGTTCAAATTTGATATAAATAACTATATCAACAAGTTTAAACACGAGAATCAAAAATTCATTCATTTGTCTTTGTTGGATAAAATGAGACAAAACATTACAACTAGTGAGCAAGATGATATGGCTAATCAAGTTGAAAACGCCTTGTTGAACTCAGATGATGACTCCCGAACTTTGAATAAGTTGATTAAACAGCACTTGAATGCTCAAGGCTTCATGGACACAATAAAATCTTTTACCAAAGATTTGAAGGCCTTGTCGAAGAACGGGAAGACAAACGGTGATGATGATGGTGATAATGGTGATGGTGAAGAAGAAGAAGAAGAAGAAGAAGATGATGATGATGATAGGCTGGACCTATCCCATGAGGATGAAGAGCTACTAAAGAAAACGAATGCTTCGGATAGGCAGAAAATTAAAAACTTAATGCATGCTAATAAGTTTGATGAGGTACTTCAGTTTTTCGAAAAAGAGTATAAATTGTATTTTGGGTTGGGGTTTGGAAGTGAACTTCGCTTTAAAGTGAAGAAACTTGAATACATGTTTAGGTTAAAAAGGTACTTGGAGAGGAAGTTAAACCTTCAGAACTACGAATTTGAATTTGAATTTAATGAAAATGAAAGGGACTTGTACCACCAGGCGATTGAGTGTCGTAACAATATTCTAAAAGAGTATCCTTCCGGATACAGGAGAATTAAGATGGATGAGCTATCTTCGCTTCTTTTTGTGGAACTGAAAGAAGATTTGGAAAAATTCCCCAAGGCAAAGAGATTGATTGATGATTACGAAATGTATTTAAACAAAGTACTCACTATGGCCAACGACTACATTCTAGACGTTTCCAAATCGCAATCACGATCAAGACTCAAGGAAGTTCTTGTGAATGTTGGTCGCAATGTACAAGAATTGGTTGAAAAGCAGAATGACGCTAGATTCATGTTGGTGAACTTGGAGAAAGATTATTACAGTATATAAAAATTAAAGAATGAATATTCTTTTACTTTAATTTTTTAATTTCCTTTTAATACTTGAGGAAGTTATCTAATGTTCTAAATTTTGCATTCAACAAACTTCTTTTTAACAATTACAGAGATCGTGGAGAAATTCTCCAGCCCTATTTTCAGCTTCCGCTCTCATTAAGCTTTCCCCAATCAAGAAACCATCAACGTTATCTTCATATTTGTATTTCTTAACATCATCTACTGTCGTTATTCCGGACAAAGCCAAAATCAAGACATCGCCCTCTCTTCCGTTATCGGCACTTTTTGCATGATTCACCAACAGACTGGTAGTTTTCAAATCCACGTTGAAATTGGCCAAGTTACGGTTATTAACTCCAATGATTAATGGCTCCTTTGTGTATCCATTGTACGTCAATGTTAATGCTTTATCCAACTCGGGACCATCATTTACTTCAACTAGTGGTACCATACCCAAATCTAGTGAGTAAGTATACAACTCTTGCAATAAATTTTGATCATTCAACATTTTGACAATTAAAAGAACTGTATCGGCACCAGCTAATCTAGCCTCCAAGATTTGATATTTACTGAAAACAAACTCTTTTCTCAAAACCGCTGGCCGTCTATAATTTTCAAGTTCTTTTGTCTTTTTTCCATCTATAACTTGACGGATCAACAGCAAATCCTCAAGCGATCCCTTAAACCAAGTTGGTTCAGTCAAAACTGAAATGGCCGAGCAACCATGAATCGCATAGGTCAAAGCTTGAGTTCCAGCATGAGCATTCACATTTATATCACCTTTAGAAGGGCTGGCTCTTTTAAACTCTGACAAAATCACTGTCTGCTTCAAACTGTTCTGAGTATACTTTAACCGTTCATAAAAATTGATAACAGGTGGGGTAACTCCCAAGGACAAAGCGATTTCCAAATTCTCAAAAGAGCGACCGGGTAACTTTTCTATTTGCTCATAGTCCTTCTGCCTCTTTTTGTATATCACATTTAGTATACTTTCATTTTTACCAAATGTTGAAACACAAGATTTCGTTGGGCAAGAGTGATGCAGTTTGTATGCCTTATTCTCCTCCCAAGTGCCACCATATACTCCCAATAGATTGTCAATCATTATCTGACCAGACTCTGTTAATATAGACTCTGGATGAAACTGCACTGCTTCAATGGTGTACAGTTTATGCCTAACTCCCATAATAACATTGGGTTTTGTTTCTGTGACCGCTGTGATTTCTAAGCAATCAGGCAATGTCTTCTCACTTCCAGCAAGAGAGTGGTACCGGGTTACAGCAACAGATTGCGGTACGTCTTCGAAAATACCCTTGCCATCATGTTTAATGGTTGTAGTCTTTCCGTGCACGATTTCCCCTGCATACGAAACATCACCACCAAAAACATGAAATATACATTCTTGACCCATACAAACTCCAAAAATTGGCAATTGACCTTTGAAATGTCTAATGATATCGCTCGATATACCAGAATCCGTTATAGGATGCCCTGGGCCTGGAGAAATGAAAATTATATCGGGTTTGATCTCATTCTCAATAGTCTTAATGTCTATTTTGTCATTTCGGTAAACATCAACTCTACCACATTTATCCGACTGGTGAAGGTACTGATATAGATTCCAAGTAAAAGAATCGTAATTGTCTATCATTAACACGTGTCTCTTAAAAGATCCTTCGGCCACCATCGTGAGAAAGCTCCTATATCGTACCTCAACTATGAGATCTATCTACAAGAAAGATCTTGACTCATTTGTTCAATTTTTCAACCATAATAATTTTTTTTTTTTTTTTTTTCTTTTTTTTTTTTTTTTTTTTCCATCCACCAGAAGATGAACCAAGCTTGATGGGGATCCTAGAGCACAATTAGTGAGACAAATTAGAAAAGGTCAAGGTCAAAGGTCAAAGTGGAAAGTTATTGACAAATGTATTGTAATGTATTGTTGTTGTTTTTTCTATAAATTTTAGTTTTAGCGCACTTTACTCCTTCTTTTTTGCGTTTTTACTCTTGTTCCTGAGTCTTTTACTTATTGGTTCGTAATTGAAATTCTTTTCATTCAGGTCATATTCAACCCCTCTCAACAATATGGAACTCACCAATTCCAAAATTAACATGAATAACGACGACAATATTGCCAAGCAGTAATTTGATATCGATATACCAATATCTAGCCATGAGCCCTCTGTTTTGACCAAGAAGAAAAAATTCAAGGACAAAAAGTCGCTTGTTGATATGATTAGCGTTGAAATGGTGAACTTTTTTATTTCAAGTTGATGATTCATTATTCCTAAACAAGTGGACAACAAAACGTACGGAATAATGAGCTTGATCATCAACAAGGCGCCCATTGAAAAGGGGTCAAATATAGGAATCAATCTGTAAACCGAGTCTAGTGAGAATGACGAGATGGATGCAATATTTCCTGTTCCAAAAAAGGCAATCTGAAGAAAGAAAAACCCAATGATTGCAATTCGAATAACCTGAAGCCAGTACGCCTTGGGTAATCTTCCCGTTTCCTCTTGAGATGCAACAATTTCCTTGCGAGGTATTTTCAACAAGTTCTCAATTGCGAGCCATTGTAGCAATGTCATTGAAAACCCAAGGTAAAACAATAGCTCAAATGAAATTGTGAAAATAATGAATGTGGGTATAAATGTGAGGAAAATAATCAATAACCTTAATCTGTAATCTTTTGATGGATATAGCGAATGAAGCCCCGGGAGAATCAAAAGTGATACAAGGAAAGTTACCCAGCCTAAAATTTGAGAATGCAAGGGTAAACCAGCTCTTGCTTGTAAAGAAACAATAGACGCATCAGTTGCGTACAAAATTATTGGTATTGCAATTATTTGTCCAATTACCAAAATTTTCTGAATCAACTCGAGGTTGCCTCTTCTCAAAACATATTTGAATGCCACTACTGCAACGATAATAGACAATAATGCCCCCACATTGATCAAGAACAAATTTTCGGTTTTAATAGGGTTCAAATTTGTGAATGTGCACATAAAAATGTTTGTTGCAAACCAAATAGCCTTCATCAAACCGGAAATATTTCCTGAATTCAGCACAAATACGGGATACACTCCCACAAGGCAAAAGATGATTGAAAACATAAATCGATTGAAAAATCCATATGCAATACATTCATACATTCCAGCAAATGATGCAACAATTAAGAGAATAGTAACGGAGGAAACACCATGCAACATTTCACCAATACCATCAAACAAATACTGCCTCTCATTTAATATCGAGTACCAAAAATAAAGTGGGAATGCAGCATACATGTAATAGTTGAAAGGTGAATTTTGATAATATAGTAAAAATCCAAGGGAAGAACCAAATGTTGTGAAAAGCGCCGATAAAAAAATTGACATTGACATTGATGTTGATGTTGCTCTTTTCAACTGCAAAATTGTTTCTTTTCGTAAAATGAACAACTTCAAAAACAAAATGAACGAATACACAATCCAGCCCACAAATCCAAAGGTGACAATAGTTCGAAGAAGAGCCCAATTGTACGTGGTCAAGTAGTTAAGACCCGAAAGAGTCTTTTTCATCAATTCTTCAGTTATTTCAATGGCCAACTTTTCAACATTTTCGTCAGGGCCGTTTTTCAACAACTCAATCAAACTCTCGATTTCTCGTTGGTATTCGCTAATGGATTTTTCCTCAAAGGGCTCAAAGGCCCTAAAATTAAATTGATGGTCATAAACTTCTTGTTCTTTAACGAGATACTGCTCAACAATACCCATTGCGTTGGCATAGAGGCCATTAATTTTCTCTTCGGGTGTGGCATCAAGATATCCTAGCGGTAACTCACCAACAGAATTTGCGGGATAATTAGCACCAATGAGGTACGCCATTAAAGATGCAATGTCTGCTTGGTTGACATCGTTTCTTACCAAGTGATCGAGTCTCCACGTGTCAAAGTATGTAGGCTCGAATCCACTGGCAATAGGATCTTGTTTGAGTAGTTGCTTGTTGACATCATTCAAGTCCTTCAAGTGAACAGGTTTATTGATACCAGCGCCCCAAGCAATCAAAGGCGTTCTGGTATTGTCCGGGTGTCCATCTCCATGTGATCCGAAATCTGACATACCATGATCGGCGGTGAATACAAACGCAGTTTTGTCGTCTCCGAAATACTCATTAATCTGAGGCACCACTTTCTCCAACATTGTGTCAATGTACTCTATATTCTCGTAGTATTCGGCCGAATAGGGTCGATAAGCATGCCCAGCAGTGTCAGGGCCTAGTAAGTGTAAGAAAAAGACATTTCCATCTTGGTGCAATTCGTCGTATAAAGTAGCATTAGTTGTCAGATTCTGCAACAACTCATCAAAATGTCTAAATACAAATGAGTCTAGCTCAGTCGTCTTGGAAGTAAAATCTTCAAATTCGTGTGCGTACATACACACATCAATCCTTCCTGGAACAACCCCGTCTCCATATGCAAACATTGGTAAAATATCGGGACTACCAAAAGAGTAGGTATGCTTTGATTGGTTGAAAAAGGAATCAAAATTAACGGGATTTTCTTTCCACCCTTTGGTCACGGCCGAGACGTCTTCATAAAACCCAGCAATCATGGCCACATGTCCCGGTCTCGATTCTGTGGGCATTCTTGTATTTGATATGCCCCACGTTCCATTATTCAAAGCCAAACTCCGCAAATAAGGAGCCAAATATTGGGTCTCGCCAGTTCTCGGGTGTACCAACTCCTCAAACGTTTTATCTGCTCTAAGACCATCACCAACTATGAGAAACAACCTCTTTGCTGGAGGTTCGTGTGTCGAAACATAGTGTTTCATACCATGAACCAACGGCAGTACAAAATAAATATCGAAAATCGACCATAAATAAAAAAAATGGAATAGAACCCCAACAATGATTAACAACTGCCTATTTCGATCCATCTTAGTCTAGTCCAAATCTAGTCCAAATATTCCACAATACTTACTTACAAGTGTATCTGATAAACGATAAACGATAAACCAAGTAACAATTGACTGAAAAAATATCGCGTCTCTCTTTAAAGATTTTTAAATCTCATCTCAGCTTATTTAGTTCTCGCTTCCACCAAGGTGTTTTTTTTCCGTCTCGACACTATCGACACTATCGACACTATCGACACTATCGAGCGAAGCGAGATAGTGGAGCAGCACTGACTACACCGACACTATCGACACTATCGAGCGAAGCGAGATAGTGGAGCAGCACTGACTACACCGACACTATCGACACTATCGAGCGAAGCGAGATAGTGGAGCAGCACTGACTACACCGACACTATCGACACTATCGAGCGAAGCGAGATAGTGGAGCAGCACTGACTACACCGACACTATCAACACTATCGAGCGAAGCGAGATAGTGGAGCAACACTTTGTAGCTTGTTAAGTGGAGCAGCACTTTGTAGCTTGTTAAGTAGAGCAGCACGTTGTAGCTTGTTAAATAGAGCAGCACGTTATAGCTTGTTAAGTGGAGCAGCACGTTGTAGCTTGTTAAGTAGAGCAGCACGTTGTAGCTTGTTAAATAGAGCAGCACGTTATAGCTTGTTAAGTGGAGCAGCACGTTGTAGCTTGTTAAGTAGAGCAGCACGTTGTAGCTTGTTAAATAGAGCAGCACGTTGTAGCTTGTTAAATAGAGCAGCACGTTGTAGCTTGTTAAGTGGAGCAGCACTTTGTAGCTTGTTATAACACTAACTCGCTCTGGTCGATAGTGCTGCTCAATAGTGCTGCTCGATAGTGCTGCTCAATAGTGCTGCTCAATAGTGCTGCTCGATAGTGCTGCTCGATAGTGCTGCTCGATAGTGCTGCTCGATAGTGCTGCTCAATAGTGTTGCATCTCTCCTTCTCTCTCATTAGTGCCAATTTTTATCGTTTTTTTTGTGCATATTGACCCATTGGCAATTTTGCCAATAAAGATTCATTGTGAAACTAAACACTCTCAAAGCATTTTTCAATTGTGCAATTACTTCAAGGTCTCTCAAAATGCAATTGTTGTAAACTTCAAGATTCGACAATTCATTCAAGTTGTTGATGGCGTTGTAATATAGCAAATCTTTCTCGGTTCTTTCAAATTGATATTGCACAATTAGTTTCTTATAAGCAAGAAATTCCTCTTGATACTTCAAGATCAAATCCAGATACCGCTGCCATTTGGCTTTACTTACAGAGCTGGGGTCAAAGTTTGCCAACGGTGGTTTCGGCGCCTTGAAGTTGTGCACTTTTGGCGAAGCGTGCATATCCAAAACAGTAAGTTTATGAAAATCATTTGATACAGGAGGTGGTGGTGGATGACCTCGCACAGGGTTCCTATTCAATGGAGTAGACAATATCTCAACGTTCGAATCATTGCTGTAAACAAACTCTTTTGTTTTAGAACTTGCAAAAGTGTCAACTACCCCCTTGGCAGGTTTGTGTTTGTGTTCATCAGGAAGACTATTGTAAATTTCCCGAAAATCAACATCTTCAATACCACTTGCAAGATTTCTCTCCAATTTGTTTAAATCAAAAGCAGACGGAGTGTCCAATTGACTTATCTTGGGCCGTTTATGCAATTGCGCTGATGTATTTCTATCTTGATGCTGTGATTCGCGGAATGCTTTTGAACCACCGGCTATGCTATTAAAAGGTTGACGTGGATTTTCGTCACTAGTCTTAGTTGGAGTTTCTTGCTGCTCCCTTCTACTTGGTGAAGGTGCAGATGCAGATGCAGATGCAGATGCAGATGATATACCAATATCAATATGCCTCCGTTTTGTGTTAGGAGAACATTCTTCAGAGCTCAACGATACATTTGGTTCCGAGGTATTGGGCGCATGCATAAACGAGCTGCCATTTTTATCCTCTTCCAGGCTTTCTTGCAATGGGATATTTTCATGTTCGATATCATCTAAACAGTTTTTCCCGCTTGAAATTATAAAATCTTTCAATTTCCGTTTCAGCTGTAAATTACCCAGGAAAACTCCATCGCCACGTCGTCTGGGTACAAATTCAGTGCTATTGTTATTGACATTTTCTTTCAAGTGACTAGTACTCCTGTCTCGTTTTATTGAAGAATAATAGTGACGCGTTGCGCCATCAGCTAGCCCATTGGCTTTTTTTAAAAACTCGGATGCAAGTTCGGCTGCTTCAACCTGGCTCCTTCTAGTTTCCTTCGCAGCTTTGTAACTTTTCTCGTCTCTAGTTACCCCAGGATTATCCCAATCTTGCACGCTATTTGCAGGATTTTCACTCAAATCGTCTTTCTTGAAACCATACTTCTTTTCTCGTTTAGCCTGTTCTTTTTCTTTTTGCAAGCCTTCTTCTTCTTCTTCTTCTTCTTCCTCCTCTTCTTCCTCCCCCTTCTCCTCCTCCTTCTCTTCTTCTTTTTCTTCTTGTTTCTTTCTTCTTCGTTGTTCTTCCTCCTTTTGTTTCATTTCTGCTTCGGCTTTTACGCGTTCCAACATTTCCTCTCTCAAACGTTGAGCTTGTATAGCTGCAGCCTCGGCGGCTTGTTTTTGTTGCTCTTGTGATTTCTGATAAAAGTGATAATATGAATAATGGCTTGAATTTGCAGCATTCCCAGGTTTGTTGGATGATGGTGAGTGACGACTGTAATACTCAGCATTAGAAGTAGATTTGTAAAATTCGGTTTTGGTGGAGAATTGGTAAGTGGCTCCGCCTGTATTACCACCCCCGTTGTTCTTTCTTGTATTTACCTTGTCATGGTAATTCCTGATTATTTCATATGCGGTATTAATCTCCTTAAACTTTTCGTGATGTGCTGCATTGGATGTCTTATCTGGGTGATATTTTAAAGAAAGCTTTTTGTATGCCTTTTTGACTTCCTCAAATGAAGCAGACGGTGTAACTCCCAATAAGCTGTAATGAGCGAAACTCGGCAGTGACATCTTAGCCCAAAGGTCCTCAACTAGTTAACCTAAACACAGCAAAAAACCCAAACTAACTTGAAAGCAAGTTCACCTATAGATGAAAGCCGCACCTTGATCTATAAAGGAAGGTTTTGTTTTATTTGATTCTCGTTCTGGTGAAGTGCAAAAAATAAAACAAAGATAAAGTCCATAGAAACTGGTGAATACTTTGACTCTACTTTTAAAAGTGAGTTTGTTGTAACTTCACCTTTTGAAAGCGTGTCTGTTGTAGCGTGTATAATAGTAAAAACTTTTGCAAATCTGTATATACTGAAGAAGAAGAAGAAGAAGAAGAAGTAGAGAGAAATTGTGAAAGAAGAGTTGGCGTACAGCGCGCAATAAAAGTATTTACTCGTGTATAATAGTGGTTCATATTGTTTAGCGATTTCACTTCATTTCATGCCAATTCATAGTCATCAATCTTATTCCTATATTTGAGCAAGTTCCTCTTAATCTTTGAACTATCAACCCAGGTCAAGTAATCTTCCAAATTTCGAGTAACCAAATACGCAGGGTCAGTAATAACGTTGGGTCCTACTCGGACATGCCCTTGTTCAACAAACTTGACTGCGTCGCTTAGAGATTCGGCCATTTTGAGCCTACACATCACGGAACCAATTCGCCTTCGACAAAGGGCACTTACTGTCACCTTATTCTCTAAATCACTAATCTTTGATTTTGTCGCTAGCACTCCCATATTGTATAATTTTTCCAATAAGAGCTGTTCATGCTTAATCCTAAAGGGATCAGTGGGTTTCAATGTTGATAATTTATTTGCAAGCTTTCGTATATCACCACAGATTTTATTATATTTATGATAATCTTCTCTATTCTGTATATGGTACGTTCGCATTACCTGGGTATCACGATGTCCCTGGTCTTGTTTCCAATCAAGGAAATCGACTTTTTTCAAAAGCTTCTGTTCATGATGCTTTAATGCTCTAACCATCCTTTGTAACAAAGTCAACACACGGGTTTGTAGTTGAAAATGATGAGATGAGATGAGATGAGATGAGATGAGATGAGATGAGCATCGATTTTTTATCAGGAAAAAGAATGGTGAAATCGGACACGACCAGTTTAATGAGAGAAGGAGAAGAGGATAGAGAGCAAACTAGAGTCGGTGGCAGCTAGCACTATCGAGCAGAGCGAGATAGTGTCGATAGAGTCGGTGGCAGCTAGTGCTCCCCACTATCGAGTAGAGCGAGATAGTCTCGATAGAGAGAAGAGGATATTGTAGATGGAGATGAGTTGTTGTAATAAACTATATTCAAAGAAAATGGAGTTGGAAAAGAGACACTATCGAGCAACACTTTGTAGACACTATCGAGCAGAGCGAGATAGTGGAGCAACGCTTTGTAGCTTTTTATGACACTTAATAGCTTGTTACGACACTTAATAGCTTGTTACAACACTTAATAGCTTGTAACGACATTGACTAGTTTGTTGAAACACTATCTCGCTCTGCTCAATAGTGAACATTACAACGGAACCGCTAATTTTGCTCTTCTAAAATGAGCAACTCATTCTGATGAGTAGACCATCTCCATCTGTACAAGTACGATACACAAGACCCACTTTCTCCTAAGCTTACTAGCAAATTTAGGATTTGATAACACACTAGTAGAACCTGGAAAAATACATAGTATGCGGGCTTTACATAATAAAAAAACTTATTGCAAGCAAATGCTATATAGCGCGACAGTATCAACACTATCAACACTATCGAGCAGAGCGAGATAGTTGAGTACACTGACTAATGACACTATCAACACTATCGAGCAGAGCGAGATAGTGGAGTACACTGACTAATGACACTATCGACGCTATCGAGCAGAGTGAGATAGTGGAGCACACTAGATGTCACCGACACTATCGACACTATTGACTATCTCGCTCTGCTCAATAGTGGAGCACACTAGCTGCCACTACTAGCTATAGGAGGTATATGAAATGTAGCGCCAAAAACAAATCTCAATAGATTTTCCAGTACATCTTATCTTACAGTAACAAACACTCTTGCAAAGTGCCCCTATAGCGTCAGTCCAGTGTCGGTGGCAGCTAGTGCGCTCCACTATCGAGCAACACTAACTAGCCTGTTACAACACTATCAACACTAGCTAGTTATTGTGCTCCACTATCGAGCAACACTAACTAGCCTGTTACAACACTATCAACACTAGCTAGTTATTGTGCTCCACTATCGAGCAACACTAACTAGCCTGTTACAACACTATCAACACTAGCTAGTTATTGTGCTCCACTATCGAGCAACACTAACTAGCCTGTTACAACACTATCAACACTAGCTAGTTATTGTGCTCCACTATCTCGCTCTGCTCGATAGTGTCGATAGTGTCTGTAGCAGCTAGTGTGCTCCACTATCTCGCTCTGCTCGATAGTGGCCTAGATTTTTTGTCTTCTTTTTATTGAGCCTTAAAATTTTTCAAAAAAAAAGAAATACATTTCAAAGATACTTTTGATTAATTGACCAACAAGTCTGAGAAAACGAAAATGTTGGCGGGTATAGGACGTTTCCAGCGTTTCCAGATACGACAATTTTCAAGTTCTGGCAAATGTCTATCTAACATTGGAAGAAAACCTTTGAAAATTATCGATGGTGTTAAATATTCTGTTGAATCAATACCTGTTGAATTTTGCAAGTCGTTTACCAAGAGAAACACCAACTATATTTTAGACCGACAGGTTGTTGTCAAAGGTCCACTCGGGACCATAAAGACCGAAATTCCACAATTCTTTCAGGTTGAACCTTCTCAAGATGACCCTTCTTACCTACATGTGAGTGTTCATGATCCAGATAATAAAACACAGAGATCATTGTGGGGTACTTTGCGATCAGCAATTCAAAATGCTATTACAGGTACTTCCGAGGGCCATATGGCCATTTTGAAATTCGTGGGTACTGGTTATAGAGCTATTTTAGAGAAAAATGACAAAGGTGAGGATGTGATTGCGTTGAAACTAGGATTTCCATATACTCCCAAATTAGTGGTTCCCAAGGGACTCAAAGTGTCCAGTCCAAACCCAGCTAGATTAATAGTTGAAGGTTGCGATAAACAACAAGTGAAATTGTTTGCAGCTGTAATTAGAGAACATAAGAAGCCCGAGCCATATAAGGGTAAAGGAATATTTGTTGATGGTGAGACAATTGTATTAAAAGAAAAGAAAATCAAGTGAGATTTTGGTCTTTACATATCATGTACATATCTATCTTTCTATATATATATATATAAACCGAAGAGCATAAAGTTTGGTGTGTGGTGTATACATATATATATATAAAATACTTTCTTCTTCCAGTAATCCCCCTCCCTCCGATTAATCACTTTTTGGTGCATTTGTTAATTTTTTTTTTTTTTTCAAATTTTCCAATTTTTTTTTTTTCAACAAACTAATCTTGAAGAAGCGTAGGTTTGTTAAGAAGAAGCATCATCATCATGTTTAGCCTATCGCTAAATCGGCTACGTATAAGTGTTAGTCATGTTACTCAACAATTTGTTCGTACAGCGGCTCAAATTACGTCTATTCACGCGGTCACATCATTGAGAACCACACCACCAACTAAGCAGCATACAGTTGAAGAGGCCAACAAGAGGAAACAGCTTCTTGAAAGAACTGGTCTTTTTGGAATCAAAAGGGGCATGATAACTTGGTATACAGAGAAAGGAGAACAGATACCTGCCACTGTGCTCGAAATAAATTCGTGTGAGGTTATAGGCCACAAAACTCGTGAGGAATGGGGATATGATGCCAACATTATAGGTGCAATCGACAAACTAAAGAATTACCCAAGAATGCACGAGTTGAAAATATTTGAAAAAGCCGGTACTGCGCCAAAGGCCAAATTTGGAGAGTTTAGAGTTCGTGGAGAAACAAGTTTACTTCCATTGGGTACAGAACTTAGAGCTGATTTCTTTGCTGTGGGACAATTGGTAGATATTAAGGGTGTAACCAAAGGTAAAGGTTTTGCAGGTGTCATGAAACGTTGGAATTTCCTGGGTGGTCGAGCAACACACGGTGTTTCGAAAGCTCATAGAACACCTGGTGCAATGGGAGGTAATCAGAACCCTGGAAGAGTTTTCCCAGGTAAGAAAATGCCAGGAAGAATGGGATGTTCAAACATGACAGATTTTAATAAGCAAGTTTTGCATGCCGATGGAGATGCTGGTATTTTGATTGTTAAGGGATGCATACCAGGACCCAAGAAAGGCATTGTGAGAGTCTCTGATTCTTTAAAACTCTATGGAAAGTCGTTGAACCAACTTGCAAGAGAGTAAATATTGACCTATTGATCTATAATTGTACATATAAATATATATAACAAACCACGCCACTAACAACATGACACATGGGTTTAAAACGAAAAGAGAAGAGGTAACGATCCTAAAATTTCAGGTGCACCAATACCACATCTCTATATCTCTTTTTGAAATATCAAATCACCAGACTTGAGATATGTCAAAAAAAGGAATAGAATAGCGGATGTTTAAAAGTACGCTAAAATTACTCGAAAAGTTCCAAAAATTATTGATACACCATTTGACTAAACGGAAGACAGTTCCCGGATGGTTCTGGGAAAAGACAAGAACCATGTACGTTTGGAACTGATCTTCTGGCGATAGAGAAAGAAAAAAAAAAAGGAAAAAGAAAAGAAAAGAAGAGAGAAGAGAAGAATAGAAAGGAGAAAGTTTTGCTTTATATATTTTTTTCCCACAATAGTCTTGTTAAAGTAAGTACACGTGACTATAGGTCACGTGTCTCATATTGCGATGTAAATAAACTGACGCCAGGCCCCTCTCTCTTTCTCATTTCTTCTTTTTGTTAAACTTTATTACTCTTTCAAATATAGCAAAATAGACAATAGTTCTATAAACTGATACTTCCCTTGTCACCGGCAATATATGCCATACCATACCTGCCATACGTTCTACCTTTCACAACACTTCATCTCATCTCATCTCATCTCATCTCCACTCACCTTACCTTACCTCAATCATCATCCATTTCTGATGGTCTGATTAACCCGCCAACTTGTAAATCTTGTTCTCTTCGTTTCTTATCGCTCTCGAGTTTTTCCATTTCTTTGTCTTCGGCAAACAAATAGTCGGTTGGATCACCTCCAAATTGTTTTAATTGGACAAGGAAATCTCTCAATGTTGCTTTGAATTTGGTTAGATCATTATACACAGAAGTTAGTACCTTAAGGAAACTGACTAATTGTTCCGGCTGCAAATTGTCAAATGCAGATGATAACAACTGTGAAAGGTACTGTTTGAGGAAATCGGAGTTGGATGTGCCTTGAGGTGCTTGGTCGGGAGTGTAGAGTGGATATTTTATAACCTCATCTTGAACTAGATGGATCAACTGGGCCAATAGCCGTGCTTGGAATCCAAACCCAGCCTTGTGGTCCGGCTGAGTAAAGACGTAAAAAGTATCCGATAAAATTTGGAAATAAAAATTATCGTAAAAAGCTTTGGTAAATGGCGTATCGCCCAATTGCTCAACGTTTTCAATCAAGTCCAAAGTCAAAGATAATCCATTGTCCTCGACATCGCGATTGTTGTGCTTAAACGCCCATAGCGCAGCATTGATCAATGATTGGAAAGCATCTCCTGACAATTGTAGTAATCCTTGGAACGACCTCAGGTTGATCTCTTTCAAAAGCTTGTAAAATTCAACTCTATGCTCTGGATACTCAACAAAGTCATTTTTGATCATGTCCAAGGTGCATTCAAATACATTTTGCAATATCAAAACAACCCCATCTGGTATCAAATGGCCAACTTTCGCGGTTAGTGCAGTCAAACATCTTAATACCTCAGCATCCCTCGCGTCTGGAACGTTGGAACTATAATCTTCCAATACAGCACTAAATAACGGAGTAGTTAAATCTCGAACTATTTCTTCTAAATTATCAGCTTGGTTGATGTATGTTTCAATCATTTTTAATATCTCCTTTTTGATAGTACGCAAACCTCTCACTTTCGGCGTTTTTGTAGCAATGATGCCATCTTGCGCTACAGCATCGGATATCATCGATGAGACAGCTTTGTATAAAGACAACATATCCACGTACAATCTGCCCAACTGTGAATAGAATGCAGGACCTAAAGCTTCACAAACAGCAACATTGGTCTTGATTATATTGGCAATAATCTTGACTGTTTCTGTATTTGTTAATAATGTTGGATCTTGGCCGGCTTGTTGGGTGATTGCCGTCCACGCCATATTGGGCAAAGCCATCAAATCGCCAAGTAATTTCTCCCTAGCTGTTTTATCGTTTTGAGCGCTAACAATTATACCACATGCCTCATAGAACGTATGCACCTGTTGAGGTTGTAAATCTTCTGTTATAGATTGTATTTCTCTTATTATTTCATTAATAAATGGTTCCCTTTCATTTTGTTGTATCACTACAAAATGTCTTTTACACTTGTTTGTGATTTTGATAAATGTATCACAAGCCATATCTTGCACACCTTCATGAGTTTCATGCATAAACTCAAAAAGCTTGTTTACGACAGTTTTTAAAAACTTCCAATGAGCTTTCAAGAATCTTGGGTACTGGCCAACAATGTACATGATGTTAGAAGCAACAACAGCCTTGTTGTCCTTACCTCTTTTCATTTCGGTTAAGGATAATAAATCTTTGATTACATTGACCAAAAATCTCTTTTCCATATCCTCATTCATAGCACCTGAAATAGATCCAATAGCCCAACATAAGGTATTGATGTTTTGCCAGGACCATTCACTCTCATCTATTTGTCGAGCCAATTTTTCAATCATGATTTGTTCAGTGTCAATGACATTCAAGTGTGTCAAATACACCAAGACTTCTCTCATTGATTTATACAACTGGATAGTGTCACTCTCTTTAACAAACTCACGTACAATCTCACCTTCATCATTTTCAACGATTAAAACCTCTTCTGGTCTCGCCATATTCTCAATGATTACCAATCTAAGCTTGGACAAGATTACTGCATATTGATGTTGCCTCAATGGGAATTTAGCCAAAAGCGCTGGATCAGGAGCACCTCCCGAAGAGCCAGGTCTCAAACTGTTTCCATAGGTCAATTGCATCATTGGACTCAACTCGTTGCTTGGTAACTCTCTTGTCTCTATAAACAATTGGTAAACGAAAACTTGCCAAAAATCTAGACAAGTCTTGAACAATTCTCTTTCTTCAATTCTCGACAATTCTAACAAATAAAACAATGCATTTTGTAACAAGTCTTTGGCATTTTCATGTCTTTCCAAGATGCCCAAGTGCTTACTCAAATATGAACACAAGAACATAGCTAAATCTTGCAAAAAGGACTGGTCTGCCGAAGACGCGGTTTTATAGCTTTCTTTCAAGTTTGACGAAACAGGTACAATTGAATAAATTTGCTCCAAGGCATTTTTGAAATATAACAAGGTCTTTTCGTTTTCAGCGGGTAACGAGTTTGTCTCGGTTAAGCACTTTAACGCGATAGCTCTGGTATCCATTGGGGTAAGAAATTTAGTTGACAATATCTCCAACAAGTTTGTTTGGTATATATAATTTACGGGAATCCACTGAATGTACTTTAATAGAGCATTCAAAGTTGCAATGATCAAAGAAGACTTTGTAGTTTTATCCAACACTTCGTAACACAACTTGAAAATTTTTTCAAATTCATTTTTCATGCTAGTTCTCAACTGTTGAGCTTTTGCTTGAGTTAGTTGGTCCTGGCTATAGTCGAATACTTCCTCGCCCAATAATTTCAAGATGATCATATTATTTTCACAAACGTTGAAAGAAGATCTAGAACTTGCGACGATTTCCGGTACAAACTCTGACCAATTGTGAGGCCACTCCTGTTTCAAAATTGACACCAAGGTCAAATCGATTTTGTTTATCAAGGCTCTTTGAGTTTCAAATTCGGATTCATTGTTGCACAATGATATGATCATGTTGACGACGAAATTCCTTATTCCGACCCTTTCGTCTTCTGGGATTGTTTTCCATCTAAACTGGATTAGTTTGTTTAAGCAGGATAGTGATATATATTTGGATTGAGAATTAGTTGAATTTGAGAGGATATTATCGACAAATTTCCACGAGTCGGGATGCTCTTGAAACTGATTTAAAATTGATTGTGCCTTTTTCTGATTTTCGCCAGATCCTTTAAAGAAGGCATCTACGCATTGATCAAACAAATTGACGTCCAAATCTGTTGAAAAATCCAAGATCGACTCCATTTCTTTTTTTAAAATCAACCTTCTCTCTTGTCTTTTTCTCTTTGCTCTTCTTTTCTATAAGCGATGATCTAAAAAAAAAAAACAAAACCAAAAAACCAAAAAAAGGGAAACAAAGGGGTAGTTTCACGACAACGTGGAGGTTTCTTACTTGAATAAGGGATATACAGCTTTATACCACTTGCTCTAATTCTGCTCTAAACCTTATTGGTATTAGCGTAATTGACCTTTAATCTAGAAATCCTTATAAGGATATTGTAGTAAGAGAAGGAAAAAAAAGTCCATATACCTTGAGATTTTGTATTGGTTTACAAATTGAACTTTTTAGTGCGAAACTGTTTGTAAGAGATTATGTAATAATAGTCAACCAACCAACAGCGAAGAGCGACACTATCGAGCGTATCGACACTATCGAGCGAAGCGAGATAGTGGAGCAAAACATAGTGGAGCAAAACATAGTAGAGCAAAACATAGTAGAGCAAAACATAGTAGCAACACTATCGACACTATTGAGCAGTGCGACACTATTGAGCAGTACGACACTATCGACACTATCTCATACTGCTCGATAGTGGAGCAAAACATAGTAGCGACACTACCCAGAGATTAAGAGCTTTATAGAGATTAACAGAAATTGACTCGTGACACTATTCAATGTTTACTCTTTACTATCTCGTTCCTCGATAGTAGAAAGTGCCGAGATTAATAGAGATTAGAGATTTATAGAGATTTAATAGCAAAAGTATTGGTGGCAGCTAGTGTTGCACCTCAGCTCTAGGTCTGATTTATCTTACAAATTAGTGTTTTTGGAAATTGAGTTTGCTCTCCTCGATAGTGGAGAGCCATTGACTGACACTTTTGAGCAGAGCCAACTCTTTACTAATTACAAATTGACAATAAGCAGAAAAAATACATACTGTGACACTATCAACCAGAGCGAGATTGACACTATCAACCAGAGCGAGATTGACACTATCAACCAGAGCGAGATTGACACGAACTGTCACCGACACCATTGACTATCAGGGTGTGGACCATCTGAGTGTCTCCAAGTCTTTATTCTTTTACATTGGCTTTTAATTCTACTCATAATCTCCAAATCCCTGCTAATTATCTCAAAGACCCTACCAATTATCTCCAAAACCCTGCTAATCATCCCCAAGACCCTACCAATTACCTCTAATTCTCTGCTAATTAGTGTCTCACTGCTCGATAGTGTCGATAGTGTCGCTACTATGTTTTGCTCCACTATCTCGCTTCGCTCAATAGTGTCGATACGCTCAATAGTGTCGATACGCTCGATAGTGTCGCTCTGCTCAATAGTGTTTAAATTATCTTATCCTAAAAACTACATTATTCAGCTATAAAATATACAAACTCCCCCCTCTGTAAAGGTTTCATCTCATTTCGTTTCCTTTCATTTTCTTTCATTTCATCTCATCGACTCCACTCTATTTAGAGCCAAATGCAACTCCCTTCTCAATGTTCTTTGCCAATTGCTCAACAGCAACTTCCAATAGTTTCTTTTCATCAGCATTGATCTCGTTCAAAATATCATACTTGACTTCTTCAATACCATTCTTACCTAATAAAACAGGTAAAGAAAAGAAATCCAAGTCCTTAACCAATTTTCTTGCTTCAGAAGCACCCTTAATCTTTGGGTCCAAGTTTAAATAGGAACATTCAACAATTCCACCTTCTCCACTAACAGCTTTCAAAATAGACTCGGCTAATTTATAACCAGCATAGGCCATTGATAAAGTTGCTGATCCAGCACCATTCTTTGCTTGAACAACTTCATCACCTCCAAATTGAACTCTGTGAATCAAAGCCTTCTTTTGCTCTTCATTCAACTCATTGTAGTACTTACTGGTCTTACCAATGGAATACAATGGCACAATGGTTTCACCAGAATGGCCACCAACAACATTAACATTGAAATCAGATGGTTTGGTATCCTGAGGAAACAATTGCGAAATAAAAGTGTTTGCTCTAACAATGTCCAAAGTAGTAACACCAAATAATCTTGAAGGATCATAAACGCCCTTTTTCTTCAATGTTTCAGCAAAAATTGGAACAGTTGAATTGACTGGATTAGAAATAACCAAAACAAAAGCTTTTGGACTGTTTTCGGCAATACCTTCAGCTAATCCTTGGCAGATAGAAGCATTGATATTGAACAAATCGTCTCTTGTCATACCTGGTTTTCTTGGGACACCAGCTGGAATTATTACAATATCTGAACCTTTTAAAGCCTCAGCTAAAGCGGTCTTATCCTCCTTTGACGAGGGTAAATACGATTGAGTCTTGGAAGCCGAGTTAATGTGGCCCAAATCGGCACCTACACCTGGAACATTAACCACATCAAACAATGCCAATTCATCAACATTAGGGTTCAATTTGACCAACAAGGACAATGGTTGTCCAATACCACCCGCGGCACCTAAAACTGCTACTTTTACCATAATTTACCAAACTTTTTAAACTTTTTGTTTGTTAAAGCCCCAGAAGAAAAAAAAAATTACTGAAAAATAGGTTGAAAAAAAAAATGCTGGTATGGGGAGGGACAGGGATGGTATTTATATAGGGGTTTTTTTCACCATACAAAAACCACTATTGATTTATTAACATGTGGGAAATTTTCCCCATATTTTTCTTTATCCAATAAAATCAGAAAGGTTTATGCATATTTGTTATGTAAGCAACAATAGTAAGGCTTATGTAATTGGTTTATTAGTCAACTATTATAAACCAAAAAAAAAAAAAAACCCCTTGTTAATAGGAAATGGAATATGGGAATACTTTTGCTGTGTAATTGACCCGCGGTTTGCCGTAAAGCTACTAACGAAAATCGCAAATCGCAAATCGCAAATCGCAAATCCTAAAGCCGTATTGAGGTTTCTCCGGGATACATCAATTACTATGATTACAAAACTATTTTATTATAGCACTATCCACCATTGAGCGAAGCGAGATGGTGGAGCAACACTATCGACACTATCCACCATCGAGCGAAGCGAGATGGTGGAGCAACACTATCGACACTATCCACCATCGAGAGAAGCGAGATGGTGGAGCAACACTATCAACACTATCGACACTATCGAGAGAAGCGAGATGGTGGAGCAACACTATCAACACTATCGACACTATCGAGAGAAGCGAGATGGTGGAGCAACACTATCAACACTATCGACACTATCGAGAGAAGCGAGATGGTGGAGCAACACTATCAACACTATCGACACTATCGACACTATCTCGCTCTGCTCGATAGTGGAGCAACACTCCATAGCTTGTTACAACACTATCTCGCTATGCTCGACACTTAGTAGCTTGTTACAATACTATATCTTACTTCTCGACGCTCAGTAGCTTGTTACAACACTATCTCGCTCTGCTCGACACTCAGTAGCTTGTTACAATACTATCTCTTACTGCTCGATAGTGTCGATATGCATACAAATTCATGGCATGGAAAACTAAATTGGTCAAATTTTCGTAAATATTTATGACGAAATGAAAAAAAAAAAAAGACGAAAGAATATTTGCAGCAAAAGGAGTAAAACAATTTTAAAATTCGGCTCGGTATTGAAATACAAACACAAACACATATTTACATATAACGCTCATTTCAGAGGGCCAGAGGGCCAGAGGGCCTCTTGAGGCCCGATAATGTAGTTCCTTAGTAAGGATTCAATCAAACCCGTTTCAAAGAAACAGCATTTCTTTATAAAGCGGAAACGTAGTCAGAGATAAGTAACCAGTAAAGGGCATTGATAGCTTTCTTATTTTGTTAAAGTCTCTCTAGTCTTGCCATAATCTTGCTATTATAGTCTTGCTGTTATAACCTTGTTGTTATAGTCTCTCTCGTCTTGTTATATTCTCTCTCGTCTTACCATTACAGTCTTTTCCATTGCATTCTAAAATTAGGTCAATAAATTTTCCAACATGACCAATTTCTATGTGCAGCATTTAAAACGTCTTTTTTTTTTAGCAATAATGCACACATAAAATCTTTCTATTTAAATTGACATATTATTACTTTATCTTTGTTTGACATTAATTTTCAATGCTTGTTCAATCCTTTCATTATAGAGGAAACCTTTTGTTAGATTCGAAATATCTGTCATAACTAATCAACCTATTCAGTCATCTACAAACTCGTTAGGTTTGCAAAAGACTAGATTCCTATATTATCCACAATTTGGTTTTGTATCATCGTTTAAGCTTCCCGTTACTTAGTTGTTTTTAATCGCCTTTTTTCCGCACTAAAAGTGAAAAGTTTTGGTTAACCGCTGTTGACGTAATGGAGCCTTTACCAACGGACCAAGACCAACAAAAGACGAAAGCGGCAAGACCCTCGTCGTCGTTGGAGGAATCCCCTTCAGAATCACCAACATCTACACCAGTGAGCTACTTTCCTGAACCAAGCCCATTACCTGCAAATACCTTAGACGCAACAAATGCGGAAATTAATTCAAATTCAAATTCAAATTCAAATTCAAATTTAAGTTTCTCCGCTCAGGGACACCGAAGACAATCTTCGGTAAACTCTAGTGATGATGACCCATATGCTTTGGCAGAGAAATATTATGGTGACTACAAGAAAAAGATTTTGAACAAAAACTCGCCTTTGGCAAGGGTTCGTACTTTTAGTACTTTTGAATCAAAAATGTCCAGAATTGACTTTATGAAACAACTAAATGAGGAACATCCAATCGTAAGCTCGATAAATGAAGCTCCCGAACCTCACAGTGATCTCTCTTCCAGATCTCCATCACCTCCCAAGTCAACACAAGCACAAGCACAAGCACAAGAACCAGCAACGGCAACGGCAACAGCAACAGCAACAGCACCGGCATCTAAAATACCCCCGTTCAGACAAGGCGTTGGTCAAGTCAACTTCAACTTTCACGTTGGCAAGGACGACGATCATTCGCATTCGGATGGAGATGACGAGTCTGGAGAACCAGAAAAATTAAACAGGCCAAATTATATACCGCTTGTAAGAGAAGTTTCTCCCGATGCTGAATATTCTTCATCGGATTTAGACGATACGACGCCACTACAAAAAACTAATGATGATAGTTTTCAAAACAGAGTTACCAAAACGAAGTTGAAAAAGAGACCATCAATAGTGCCCATTTACGAGCACGCTGATGCATCGGCAGATTCCATGCCCATGAAAACGAAGGATCAGATGCTTTATAGAAGAGCTTCCATGGATGATACTATTATACGCCCAAAAAAATACTATATCAGCGACGTCCAAGACACTTTAAGAGAATTGTTGGCCAATGAAGACACTGACAACAACTGTCAAATAACAATCGAAGATACAGGACCAAAAGTGTTGAGATTAGGTACCGCTAATTCCAACGGATACAAACAAGCATCAGTCAGAGGTACATATATGTTGAGTAATCTTTTGCAAGAATTGACTATTGCAAGTAGATTTGGAAGGCATCAAATTGTTTTGGATGAAGCCAGAATAAACGAGAACCCAGTTGCTAGAATGAAGAGACTTATTACCACTTCATTTTGGAAAAACTTAACCAGACGTGTTACCTCGGAGAATATTGTTGATATGGCAAGAGACACTAAGATTAAGGAATATTGGTTTGATGAGAATGGCGTAAAACACGAGAGTCAGGAAAGCCACAGAATATATATACCATACAACAGAAAGGACCAGTATGACTATTTCAGCAGGATCAAAAACTTGAGAGACGATATTAAACTAGATGTTCAATACTTACCGAAGATCATTGATGCCGATTATATCGAGTCGATCAATAATAAACCAGGAATACTAGCACTTTCATCTAGGAGTAACCCTGATGATCCAGAGAACCCAATAAGTTGGCCATACGTTGTTCCAGGAGGAAGGTTCAATGAATTATATGGTTGGGATTCATATATGGAGACACTTGGTTTGTTAACTGACGTTAAGCCAAACCAAAATTTGGATCACTTGGAGTTGGCAAGAGGAATGTGTGAAAATTTCATATACGAAATAGAGTATTATGGGAAAATATTGAATGCCAATAGATCCTATTATTTAGGTAGATCTCAACCACCGTTTTTGACAGATATGGCATTAAGAACGTTCAATAAGACAATTGAAGTTGATCCTGGGTCCATGAATGATGCAATTGATTTTTTGAGAAGAGCGACGTTATCAGCTATAAAGGAGTACGAAACAGTTTGGTGCGCTCCGCCTAGATTGGATTCGAAAACAGGATTGTCGTGTTATCACCCATCAGGTAAAGGTGTTCCGCCAGAAACAGAGGCGTCTCATTTTGATGCCGTTTTGAAACCATATATTGACAAGTACAAATTAAGCCAAGCTGAATTTATTGCACAGTACAACGATGATGAAATTGTAGAGCCTGAATTGGATGAATACTTTATGCACGATAGAGCAGTTAGAGAGTCAGGACACGATACATCTTATCGATTAGAAGGTAAATGTGCATATTTGGCCACTGTTGATCTCAACTCGTTATTATACAAGTATGAGAATGACATTGCATTTTTATTGACTACTTTTTTTCAAGACAGATTAGAGGATAGTACTGGTAGACTACACTCATCAAATACCTGGATTGAGCGAGCCAAGAAGAGAAAACAAAATGTTGATAAATATTTATGGAATGAAAAAGATTGCATTTATTACGACTACAATGTGCATGAAGAGAAGCAAACAGATTACGAATCGGCTACGGCTTTTTGGCCGCTTTACTCCAAGCTAGCCTCAGATGAGCAAGCGGCTAAGTTGGTGGAAGTGTCTTTACCCAAATTTGAGGAGCATGGAGGATTAGTTGCTGGTACTTTGAAATCGAGAGGCGAAGTTGGCTTGACCAGACCATCTCGTCAATGGGATTATCCTTTTGGCTGGGCACCGCAACAAATATTGGCATGGATAGGATTAACCAATTATGGATATCATGGAATTGCAAGAAGATTAGCATATAGATGGTTATTCATGATGACAAAATCTTTTGTTGATTATAATGGGGTTGTTGTTGAAAAGTATAATGTTACTAAAGGAGCAGTGTCACATAGAGTTGACGCCGAGTATGGTAATCAAGGTTTGGACTTTAAGGGGGTTGCCACTGAAGGGTTTGGCTGGGTTAATGCCTCATACTTGCTTGGTTTGACATTTTTGGATCTTTACGCACATAGAGCATTGGGCACGGTGACACCACCAGATGTATTTTTGAAGAATCTACACCCTAACCAGAGAAAAGGTTATCAATAAGGCATGTAGGCAACTTTGTGGACATTGTCAAGTTTGTCACTTTGAGATTCTATTTCCATATATACCACAAGAACATCTACTTTAAAAGGGTTTACTCTTTAAACTTCTACTCTATATCGTATTGCACTCTACAACGTCTTACTCTACAACGTCTTACTCTACAATCTTTTACTCTACAACGTCTTACTCTTTGAACTTCTACTCTATACCGTCTTGCCCTTTTCATTCACTAAGGCAATCAAACTCGTCCGTGCTGCTTTACTAACCTCGCTTTGCTGTGCTAGTGTCAAACTCGTCAGTGCTGCTTTACTAACCTCGCTTTGCTGTGCTAGTGTCGAAAATCATATTCACTACGATTATAGAATATATACTATTACAATATTTAGAACTCAGCAAAGTCCCATCACGTGACTTTTCAATCAAGGTAATTTTATATTTAAAGTTTTGTGAGTCCTTTTTTATCAACAAGTGATAAAACCTTCAACTTTTGACCTATAACCTTCAATTTTCAACGTTGAACTTCTTTGTTATTCCTTACTTTAACAATATAATTGAAAATAAATAGCCGTCTAATTTCTTATACTCTTGTCAAAAATTGAGGGTGGATGTCGTAGTATAAATCTTTAGTATAACTTCGCGGCACGTTTCTAGCCCAGTTTTTTCTAAATCTCTTAGTTTACTCTCTTTGTTCAGTGTTTAACAAAGGCGAATGCTAAACTTTTTTTTTTTTTTTCCGAAAGCAAAAATAAAATAAACATGGTAAATAAGGTGAATAAATAATATTTAATAAATTAAGCCGTTTGAAAAAGAAAATCAAAAAGTTTTTACTTGGTACAGCAGATGGCTCGTGATTGTGACAAGGTAGAGACACATAGTGAGCATGGAAATAAAGGCTTTTTACTAGAAGGTCAAAAAAAGAGAGATATAGTTGACAATGAATCAAGTGGTGGGGAGAAATTAAAGAAAAAGGATGGTGGTTATGAAAAATCAAACTCGGAAAAAGAAGAGAAAGCGCGGCGCTACAACGAGATTGGTGATACTAAAAGCTCAAAAGACAAGAAAAATGGTAGTGTTCCAAGCTCCGAAGAAATAGGGAGTGTTGCTACTGTTAAGTTTGGCGAAACAAGCAGTTTCCCACTGGTTTTGGATTTTATTGATGACGGAAACATTGCAATGGAAAAAAGAGCGGCTAAATCTAGCAGTTCCAGCTGCAACTCAAGAGACAATGCTAGACTCAATGATGGAACAATTGAAATTAGTGCAGGTCATGACAGTAGCAACGTTTTGTCAAGTAAGTCAAGAGACGTCTCAGAAGAAGCAAAACTGAAAAGCAAATGTAGTAGTAGTAATATTAGTAATTCAATGATCTCCAAAAGGAAGGCTTCTGATGATGATGCTAAGCCAACTAATATCATTGAACAGAATAGTAGTAGTGGAAAAGTGGAAAGTCCCATCAGCTCAGAAGTGAATGGAGAACCCAATAAAAGATTCAAAGTAAACTACACAAGCGAATGTACCGAAACAAACGACACAAGGAGGGCTGGTACCGAAACAGAAAACGTTTGTTCGAATGAAGAAAGTGACGGGTTGAAGCAAAATGCTATACCTTCAAACACAACTGACTCTGGTGAAGAAGAAAATCCAACAATAAATGATGATAGTAACTCATCATCACTGCCGCCACCACCACCTGAGGAATTGATATCTCGAGGCAGCTCACCTGCACATGCATCTGAGTCAAACGACTTATCTGATCCACAAATTTGCTATAATTCTGACAGTGACGATGACATGCCACAGGACCAAATTAAGGAAACACGAGCTTTTTTAAAAAAACATGGGAGTGTGCGATTTCTTGAACAGTTTTTACCTCCAACAGCAACATCTCGAGATATAGTCCAGCTCATAGCCAAACTCGGGTTTTGCAGTCCTCAAATTTTGAGGGAAATTGATGATAATGCGAATGTTATGAATTATGTTAAAATTTTGCACCAAGCAATGTTGAAAGTATTGGCTATACGAGATAAATTACCCAATGTTACAACATTTGAGGATGCTTTGAGACTAATAGAAGAATGCAATAATGTACTCGTTGTTACTGGAGCTGGGATCTCGACAAGTTTAGGAATACCGGATTTCCGATCATCAAAAGGTTTTTACTCAATGGTGCAGCATTTGGGTTTAAGTGATCCTCAAGAAGTATTCGATTTGGATACTTTTCTTTCTGACCCTAGTCTATTCTATTCAATTGCTTACATGGTACTACCACCAGAAGAAACGTATAGTCCATTGCATTCTTTCATTCAATTATTGCAAAGTAAAGGAAAACTTTTGCGCAATTATACTCAGAATATTGATAATTTGGAGAGTTATGCCGGTATTTTGCCAGAGAATGTTGTACAGTGCCATGGATCATTTGCCACGGCAACTTGTGTCACATGTGGAGATCAGGTTGCAGGTGAAGAGATATTTGGTCGTATCAGAGATAAAGAAATTCCGTACTGTGCACGTTGTACGTTGAAAAAAAATAGTATATTGCAAAAGGATGACGACTATTACTTTGCCGAAAGTTATGGTGTTTACAAACCAGATATCACATTTTTTGGCGAGTCTTTACCCTCAAGATTTCACAATTTAATCAATGAGGATATAGCAAAGTGCGATTTGTTGATATGCATAGGAACGTCTTTAAAAGTTGCACCGGTTGCCGATATAATTGACAAGATACCTAAAGATGTTCCTCAAATACTAATAAACAAAGATCCCATAAATCATTGCCAGTTTGACGTTAGTCTTTTAGGTTACTGCGACGATGTTGCTAGTTTGATCTCACACAATTTGGGGAATGGCTGGAAATTACCCCATAAAGAATATGATAGAATTAGAGGAGGCGTAAATGGAGATAACTTACTGATAAGCTTGATAGATCCTGAATTGAGAGAATACTCTATTACCAATCGAGATCAAGAGCAGGTGCAGAAAGAAAAGGAAATAGCTATTGAGCATGACTCTGGATGAAAATGATAGAGATAGTGTTAAGAAAGACCACCACCACTTCGCCACCTCCCCCCTCCATTTCAGATTCTCCGAACATTGTGACACCTAATACCAAGGTTGTTGTTGTTGTCATTTTATTTTATTTTTCTTGTTTTACTTTTATATCTATATCTATATATATATATATTACATCGCGTTATTTGGTATATAGGATTTCTTCTCTTTTATTAAAAAAAAGAACAAGGAATTCTCATCTCAAAATTCAATTTTGCAAGCAAGAAGAATCTAATGAGTCTACTAAGAGACACTACGATATTGAGAAAACATGTTTCTTATAGCGGTTTCCTCAAACCTAGATGGTTTCATGGTACTTTGATAAAATCACAAGGTGTGTATAGTAGTATTAACAACGAATCTGTGGGTCGTGAGGAAACAACATCATCGCAGTCGACGACGACGACGACGACGCAGAGTTGGGGGAGGAGCGCAAAACTAACAAATGAGCAACTTACTTCTTTAGCCAACAGAGATGTTACAAATCACGGAAATAAAGAGGAGGTGCTGGTGCTTCAAAAAGAAAAAAAAGGAAGAAATCCATCTTTTTACAAAAAGATGGATTTTGAAGAGCTTGGCCAGTTCATTAAAGATTCCGCAACTATCGTGAAAGCCAGGGAGAAGGAAACAACACACGGGCTTAATGCCGACTTTCATGGGCTAAGTCAGTTTATCGAGGAAGCATATAGTAAGAAAGAAAACGAATACTATAAATACCCCGACGAATACAAAATAGACATGAACTCAATGATTACCAGTTATAAAGCTAACAAGTCGGCGAGTCTCAAAAGTAATGTATCTCCGACATTTCAAAGTCGGGTCACAATAGAATCGTTAGATCCGAGACTAAAAGCGAGATTATACAGCGAGTGTAAATCGGCGCTAACGCCCACCCTTGAACATATCGACAATCTAGCATCATCACAAGAAGTGTATAATTTTTATCTGAAGATATTGCAAGATGTGTTGGACAAGTTGGCAACAATCCAAAAAACACCGGGTTTAAACAGTGATTTTTACTTGAGACTGATATTGCACCAAAATCAAAGAAACCAGTGGTCTACATTACATGACGTATTAATAGAAAAGATTCGACAAGAAAGTGCCAACGACCCAGTGAAGCCATTATACAACATCATCACATTACCAATTATCACCAATCACGTTTTCAAACTCCTAGGAACGAAATTTTTCAAAGGTGAGTTGTTGATGACGATCTTCAATATGTTAAAGGAGGATTTCCATTTGCACACGTTATGCTGCAACCAACAAGCATTTAATGAGGTGTTGAAAACATGTTGGATATACTATGGCAACATTGATCTTTTTGAGTTTGAGAAAATATTTACAGAAATGACCTTTTTAGGCTACGGGGGAGACTACACTACGTATAATATACTAAAAATTGTTATCGAAGAGTATGATGCCTTACTGAATGGTAAGTCTGTGTTTAACGAGTCTGGCTCAAAAGTGTTGACAAAGGAGGACAATAAAAGAATGAAGTTTTTAGAAAAGGAGTTTCAAAGATTAAAAATTAATCTTGAAAATAGCTTCATGCGACACTAGCGAGCAATGCCACACTATTGAGCGAAGCGAGATAGTGGAGCAGCACTAAACAGCTTTAGTAACTATCGACACTAGCTCGCTCCGTTGCCTAGTGGAGCAGCACTAAATAGCTTGTTACAACACTATCGACACAATCTCGCTTTGCTCGTTTGTAGAGACGGGTTTGAGTGCTCGATGACACTATCTCGCTTTGCTCGCTAGTGGATCAGCACTAACGGGTTTGATTCCTTCGCCTAATTATACTTACTCCGGCTTACCCAGCTCCACCTCCCGTATTAGCCTATCAAAGAAGGAATGCTCCACTATCGAGCAGAGCGAGCTCGATAGTGTCGCGGTATCAAAGAAGACATGCTCCACTATCGAGCAGAGCGAGCTCGATAGTGTCGTATCAAAGAAGACATGCTCCGCTATCTCGCTCTGCTCGATAGTGTCGTATCAAAGAAGACATGCTCCACTATCTCGCTCTGCTCGATAGTGTCGCCGTACTAGTGTATCAAAGATAGTGTCGCTGTCACAGTATATAATAGAAATTGTAACCAAGTCAATTTTGATACTTGCGCACTACTTTTTTATCAAATCTTTGTATTTACTATGGGTAAAGTTTTAAACCAATCCCCCCGCCCCTCCCCTCTTCCCCCTAGAGAAAAGAAGATAACAATATTGAGAAGAACAAGAGTGACAACAAAATATGTCGCAGTTTGAGTCGTTTTTGGAGAATTATACTGGCGGGAATTATTTAGATGGGGCTCCTTTCAATGAAGAAACCGCGACAATTGCAAATACTAAACGGGAGAATTTTGATGAATTATTAAGTAATTCTGTTGACATTAAGAGACAGCTATCACAGTCATTCAGTGGCAGTATTGGCGGTGGCGGAGGAGGCGGAGGAGGAGGCGGAGGAGGAAGCATAGGCTGTGGTAGTGGTGGTGTTGGTGGTGGTAGTAGTAGCGGTGGTGGAATAACCAAACCGCACTCAAGGCGCAATTCGGGGTATATAAGGTCTCAAGAGGGAAGCGACGTAGAGGACAAGGACGACGATGATGCCGATGATAAGGAGCCAGGTCACGAAAGGAAACGAAGAGACAATATAAATGACAAAATCCAAGAACTTTTGACTTTGATACCTAGTGAATATTTTGCCACATCCAAGGGTGGTGGAGGAGAAACAGTAGGTGCCAACGAAAAGAGAGATCTAAGCCCTAGCGAGAAATCACCAAGTGAAGAAGATATAAACAACTCCGTTGGCAAAACTGGCACAAAGGATGGAAAACCAAACAAGGGTCAAATATTGACAAAGGCCGTAGAGTATTTGCAATCTCTACAAAACACAATCGATGAGTACAACCGGAAGGAAGTAGAACTCATTATGAAACTAGAGACTTTAAAGTTGAGGCAAAAAAATCGTGGTAAGATCCCGGAAGGAATTCCTATACGAATCGGATACACCAGTGCCGAACGAGCTTTGGGAGAAATTGGTGTAGGACCTTGCTCAGAAGAGTACTTCAAGAACATATTAGTGAAAAGCGCCAATTCTAGTAAGTCTGGAAGAAAAAACAGCAGTTTGTAATTACAATGTTAAAGTCTATAAACAGAAATGATCTCAAAAGGTTGGAAACAAAAGAAAAACAAAGCAGGAAAAAAAAAGGGATGTTCAAAGGGGGGGGGGGGGGGAAGAAACAAGAACAAGGGGGGAAGCGTTAATGTGTGGTTGTTGATTTTGAGGATGTATGAAACTCGCTTTGCTTCCATTCTTCTTTCTTAATCCTTCCTAGCCTTTCGAGAGTATCGGCATTGTCTCTCAATCTATAAGCTGGTAAATATTCCTCGCTCCTGGGGAGCTTTAACTTTGGATTTGGAATTGTATTCTCAACTCCACCAAGGCTCGTGTATCCTTTGTCATATAGTTTACAGTATTCAACATTGGTGCCAATGAGAAAGTCCCAAATCTCAACATATTTCCAATCAAGTATTGGGTGTATTCTTAGGAACTTTGGCCAGTTGTGATCAGTGTACTGCTCCTTTACCAAGTTCTCGCCGAATGGATCGGTGAATCTAATACCAATTATAACTGATTTGATATTTGTGTTGATATTAGATAAATAATGTTCAAAACCGTGTTTCATAGAATCTTTAATTATGATTGGATTTAAGTGGTAATATTCAGTAGACTCGTTAATGAACTCAGCTAATTCAGGGAACGGAGTTTCGGAATTGACATAGATTGAGTCTAGTTTATAGTCTGCTGGTATTTTATGTATATCATGAGATCCCATCTCATTTGTAGTAGATATATATTTCTTGTAAATTGTTGCCATGAGTAAAATCAACATGACTAAACAATCTTTGCCTCCATTGTATGAAATGGCTATCTCTTTCAACCTAAAAAAAAAAAGAAAAAAGATAAGGATTCGGTGTTAATATTATCAAAACTCTCTGTAATTTTCACAAATACTCTCATTTTTACACATACCCATGGTGACTAATAGACTCGTCTAACCTTTGCATACTGAGTTGTATCTTGGCCTTCACGGATTTTCGCAACTCCGGATCGTACTGGTATCCCTCGTGCCTTGACGGTACAAGGCCACTAGGTAAGGTATCGTTTTGAAATTGAACAATCAAGTTGTAGCATTCTTGACACCTCTTGAAAAACTGTTGTTGTTGTTGCTTTTGTCCTTCTTCTTCTTTCTGATATTGTTCAACGCTCATCCTAGTCCGAGTTTCTTGAAAGTATGAAAACCAAAAAGTTAATCTAGAAATTTCAATAAAAGGAATATTCCTTCACATATTTCCAACTTAAAGTATAATTTTGATTCGGTGAATTTCTTTTCTGGGGAACATTGAAAAATTCTCGCTTTCTTTTGGCACCGTTCAAATGCTACTAGTAAAAGGTTGACAAGTCAGCTAAAACAAGAGAATAATATGTGACAATTGCTTCTACCATGAGTAGATTCATTTTTTTTAAAAAAAAACTGTACATGTATATGTATATATTATCTATATCTATGAAATAAGTCCCTGTGGAATGGGGTATCTTAGCTGAAAAATTTTGCCATTGATTTCTTTTGCTTTTCTTTTCTTTCTTTTATACGCTGTTTGACATCTTGAAGTCCCTTTTTGATGGCTGGGTCATTAGGCTCTAAAGCCAAAGCCTCTTCAAAGTACTTTTGAGCCGACTCTTCATCCTTGGACAAGAGGTACGCCAGCCCCTTTCTATAGATAGCCTTCACTTTCGACTTTTCGTCAATACCATCGACATCCAAGGCCTCATTAGCTGCATTTATAGCTATTTTGGCCTTGTTTACCTTTAGTGCAACTAACGCCAAATTCAAATTACACGAAACCTTCAATTTATTCCTCTCTTGCAAATCGGCTTCGTTTAAATCATCAGGGAAATAATCATTCAAAAATCCACAAGCTTTACTGTATTTTTCTAATGATTTTTCCAATTTGCCCTCTTTCAAAAGCTTGGTTCCAATTTCTTTGACCTTACTCACGGCATCGAAAACCGATTTTGGGTTCTTCACATCTATATTGTCATTATCCATCAACACTTCCTCGTAAATATCCCCTGTTCCATCGTCACAACCTGAACCAAGGTTCAACTCATATTCATTTGGAAGCTGTCCACAATCAGTGATTTTCCATTCCTCTAAAGGTTTGTCACTTGAATCTGTCTCGGTTCTTTCCAATTGACGCACAATTGATTTCCCTTGAACAACTTCACCAAAAACAACATGTTTGCCATTCAAATGAGGGGTTGGAACTGTAGTTATGAAAAACTGAGAACCATTTGTATTTGGTCCGGAATTGGCCATGGACAAAAGAAATGGTTTATCATGCAATTTCTGAAAGTTCTCATCTTCAAACTTTTCTCCATATATCGATTCACCACCAATTCCAGAGCCATGGGTGAAGTCTCCACCTTGGCACATAAAATCTTTAATAACTCTATGAAAAATGGAACCTTTATATGTCAAGGGTTTACCTGACACCTCAGAGTTGCCCTTTTCACCAGTACATAATTGTCTAAAGTTCTCAGCTGTCTTGGGAACGACATCGTCGTACAATTTGAACACAACTCGTCCTTTGGGTTTGTCAGCACATGAAAGATCAAAGTAAACTAAGCTGTTGGTATTTGTCATGGCTATAGTAAAATAGTTACTAAGTGGTAAGGCAATTGATATCCGTCAATATGCTTGTGTATGTGTAGACAATATATATATATAGATAGATATCTTATTTTGCACCAAGTAGATTGCAAAATATTCGATGCTACCAAAGAAGATTCGAGAAAAGTTTAGAGAAACAGTTAATAAAAGCTGTATAGGGAAGCTCAGCACAAGAAGATGGAGCCGGGGAATGGTTAGCCTGTTGCAAAAGAAAACAATCAGAAGGGCAAATGGTTCTTTATCACAGATTGTACATTGTAAGTAATACTACAAACAAGGGGCATTAAAACAACTATGACGACAAGTAGATTTTTTTTTTTTTTTTTTGTATTTTCCATCATTCACATAACCCAATACTCATGTGGTAAATCGTCATTCGAATCATCACTGTCATTTACTTCCTCGTTTATACTTATTGCATCTTCTTCTACTTCTTCTTCATTCTCCTCTTCTTCGTCTTCGTCGTCTTCGCGTTCGGCCATTTCCTCGTCTTCATTCTCGTTCTCTTGTCCTCCATCATCACCATCATCCTCTGAATTGATCGCTTCTCTTCTCCGAGAGGTCGCATATACTAACTCGTCATCCAGATGAGGAGCATCATCAACAGTGTTCCCATTTACAATTTCAATCAAGTTGTCTGAATTTCGTTGCAATCTCAAAAACAGGTCACTAACACCTTGACTATATTCTTTATTGTTACCTTCGCGACTCCCGGTACACAAAAAGTTAATTTGGTGCAATGCACTCTTTAACTTCTCAAACACATCAACCTCTTGTGCAACGTCAGGTTTGTTCTCCTTCTTTATTCTGTAAACTGAGCGTCGCTTACTGTAGTTGGCCAATGCTTCGTAGATAACCTTGGAAAATCCAAATTTGTCCAAATACCGCGCTCTATCGTAAACTGACCAATGGTCTTTAACTGCATCGGTATCACTTTCCATCTCTGTCCTCTTGTCTTCTCTAAAGTTATTTTGTTGCTTAGAAAGAGCATCTCTCTGGCTTCTTCTAGACGTATCCACTGTTTGGTACACTTCGTAATCAGTATAATCATGCGCATCATAACAAAAGACTGAAGATTTCCAAGTCAAGTTAACAAGAACCCAAGCAATCGATAACTTGATCATGTTCAAGTTGTTTATCATATGCAATCTATCATCCGGTACCATTTCCTCAAGGGAATCGGGGATCTCAAATGCCAAAAACCTTAACCAAATATACAAAAGATCATCAGTGGGGAATAGATCCACGTGGATCTTGTCAATTACGGTATATGCATGGTCCTCCGTGAAGTTGATAGATCTCACTAATTTTACATAATCATCGTTTTTGAGCAAATTCAACAAGGTCTCATCATTGAAAAAACTGGCATTCTTATCATCAGAGTCAAGAAATATTCCAACATTCGTGATGTTTCGAATCAAGAATTCAGACCAGACTTCTGGAACTTCCGAATATGTTTCCATACTAGCATGCCAACATTCCTCAAAGTAATAATCTCTCAAGAATTCAGCAAACGATGGCGACCCCGCTGTAAAATTTCTTAGAATCTCAAAAGCTATAATTTTTTGTTGGATTCGTAGTTGCTTATTGTCTGGCCCCATTTTGTCCGGTGGATCATCACTCATCATTCCAAAACTAGCTTTCTGAAATACAAAGCTCATAGGAAAGTAGTTTAAAACTTCCTTTTTGTTCTCTGCTGCTTCGTTGAACATAAAGTTCTTTATCACTTGCATAACCTTGAGCTGAATTACGTTCCTTTTGTGAATTTCCTCCTCATTGAACTTGTTTCCATTGATGTTTTGACTGTACGATGAATTTTGATAAATAGCTGCCAAACTAGATAAAAAGCTTTCGTAACCAACAATCTTGTATCTAAAGGAGCTAAAGTCCAAAATGAAATTGGCCAATAAACCAACACAAAGTGCTTTGTTTTCTGTTAGGTTTTTTTGGAGATACTTAGCATCTATCGAACTGTTGTGATTCAATTTAAAAAAGAAATTGAATTTCAGGTCAAGGTTCTCATAGATCCGTATAATCTCCAATAAATCCGTGACAAATCCGCCAGTTGGAGAATGTGCAGAGTGATCTGGAAGCTGAAGTCCATTGTTGTCTGGTGCGCTGCTTTGCATTGGGTTCAGTAATTGAGAAGCTGAAATAGGGTTATCTATATCGAACCCTTCTGTCGCTCTTCCCCGAGTAATAAAGCTCTTAAATGCATTGCACTCAACAAAAAATGTCCTCAATGTTGCAACGGACCTGGAAACCGATCTGATAAAATAAAAGCAGTTGGTATAAATAGGCGAACTCTCAAGTGCGCATATAGCACCTAAATTCTTGCCGATCCACAGTAAATGCTCTCTTGTGAGTTTGGTTTGGGTGGAAGATCTGCCGCTGCCACCACTACCACCACCACCACCACTTGTCGTCCTTTTTGGGCGTACTAAGCGATAAATCAATTGCAACTGATTACAAAGGAAATGATAGTTGTCTAGAATTTCAAAGATTGCTTCTGGCAATTCTATCTTGTATGCTTGATAATATGCAACTATTTTATGTCTGTAATCCTCGCGTTCACTTGCAAAGACACTTAGTAGAAGAAGCAAGTCTGAAATCTCAGAATAGGGGCCACATTGAATCCAGGTGAAGTCTACCAAAACAGTTCCATGGTTTGACCGGCTTTTCAAGGTCTTCAATTGTTTGATCATTTGACTCGACTTGAAACACGAGTTCAAGCTATCAATCAATCTACAATAAGTGTTTGTATCGGCTATTTTGTCCAATATTCCTTGATGTTGAGCACATAAATCTGCAAGAATGCGAGTTGCAGATTTCAAATACAAAGGCGGAGGATGTATCTTTCTAGGACGCCAAGTTGTCGTCGTATCCTTGGCAGAATTCTTTTCGTGCTTTTTCTTGCCACTGTGCTTTCTGCGACCAACGCCATAGTCCAAAGTTGAGATTATACGAGGAAACATTCTTTCGTAATTGAGAAAAATTTGGTCCACCAGTAGCTTTTTCAGAGTGCCGAAGTTATCTAAAACAATTACCAACAAGTTGAGAACAGGCAATACCACTTCCTCGGAATTTATCTTGAAAAACAACAATAATGTAAAGTATATTCGTGGGTCAAAGAAAATTATTGATGATGATGATGATGATGATGATGATGATGATGATGACATGGATGAAAAATTGAATCTGTCTTCTTTTTTTCTTTCAGACATTATCAATGATATAGGGTACTCCTTTGACTTAAGGTATGTCATTATCTGTGCAGTGGAACTTACAATTTCCAAAAAAACTCTTGTGTTTATAAGGTCATCTACAATAGATGACTTCAAATCAACATTGGGAAGGGTGTTGATTCCAAATACTAGCTCCTCAAATGCACTGGACTCGTCTCCCGCTCCCACAGGGTAGTCTTCTTGGTCCACATGTGCCTCGACTATGATTCTGCTTTCAGTGGTGAGCCTATCAAACAAAGTTACCAAGCCAGTAAAGATAGCTTCCAAACTGATAGAGTTTTGTGAACTCAACACCAACGGCACTAACTTTAGCAGCTTCTGTAGTATTCCAAAGGGTTTGATTTGGAAGATATTTTCGTGATTACTATCGGTTACAACAAGTAACAATGTGATATATCGCCACAATAAAGTTGCATCGATATCATAATTTCGAAGATTGGATAATCCCAATATGATGTCTAGAGCATGCTCAACCAACACTTCATATTTGGTTATAAAAGTCTTTTTCTTCTGTCCTGGTGCAATGCTGTTGCATTGTGGTACAATATTTTCGATAAAGTGGTTGAGCAATTTTAATAGAGGAGCAAGTACACCTTCCATGTTCCAAATTGTTTGCATCACATCTTGCTTATTCAACACTTCCAGCTCAGTAACAAACGAGATAAACACTTTGATAATCACCGCTAGCTCTTCCAACGATTGTAACAAATCCTCCTGGATCCTATTGGTGCTGATTAAAGAACTCGTGCATTTATTGAATTGCGAAACAAGACATTCCGTAAATGCATATTCGCTGGCTAATTTGAACTTGAGGTCCTTATTACCTATTATAGCCTGTCGTATCCTCTTGAAATCATACTCGCTTTCCATATAGCCATTGGTGACCAGTTCTAGCTCTAGTGGCATCTCTAGTAATAATCTCTCTCTCTCTGTAATACTAACCCGGTAACTTTTCAACTTATTAAGGTTTCCTTTCCTGCTATAAATAAACTATTTTGATCTGTGGATTCTCGTTTAACGCACACTATGAAAATCTCACTCTTTGAACAAGGGATGCTCTACAAGGGAGACGAGCGAAGCGAGTCTAGTCGATAGAAGAGAGTAGATAAAGAGTACGGACGAGCGAAGCGAGTCTAGTCGATAGAAGAGAGTAGATAAAGAGTACGGACGAGCGAAGCGAGTCTAGTCGATAGGAGAGAGTAGAGAAAGAGTACGGACGAGCGAAGCGAGTCTAGTCGATTGAAGAGAGTAGAGATAGAGTCTAGTTGATTGAAGAGAGTAGAGAAGGAGTAGAGAATAGAGAAGGAGTAGAGAATAGAGAGAGAACAGTTTAGTTTCTAGACTATCGAGCATGTAAACACAAACCAACTTGTAAACACGCGGGTTTGTAAACTAACAAGCTAGTCTGTGTGCTCCACTATCTCGCTCTACTCGATAGTGTCCAGTAGATACAATTATCGTTTATCAAAAATAGGTCCTTTCCATCTGTGAATACCTTTTTTTTCAGGGAGATGGTGCCCCACTATCTCGCTCTGCTCGATAGTGTTGCTAGTCAAATCTAAATCTTTCCTCTCCAGTGCTTTTGCGACTCTGCAGCGGGCTTACCCTTTTTGATATCCTCGCTAACTTTAGTATCAGCATCTACTCTCTTTGGGATGTAGTCGAGTATTTTACTCAACTGGTTATCGTCTTTCAATTTCACAACACCATTCTTATCTGCAATTAAATAATCACCAGGAAAAATTGTCAAAATCTCTTCGGTCATTGAGGGGTCGGAATTGGTTACTTTCACCTCTAACGGGACATTGATTCCTACAACTTTGACTAAGGGTCCGGGGGCACTGGTGCCTACTCCGTATGACCAAACGGGGTATTTCAAATCATTGTGCTCATCCAAGTCTCTAATCCTTCCCAAGATAACGGAACCATTGGCTTTTCTGTATTTGGCTCTAGTGGACATCAACCCACCGTATAGTGCGTTATTGACCTTGACATAGGGTGCATTAATGGTTTGTAACGCCAATGGTAGGCCAATTACAACAATTGCATCCTCTGGGACATTATCTATGTACGACTGTTTCACCGCAGGCCTAGGATCCGACTTTGGTGCATAAAGCACAGTATATGCTTTGCCAACAACGGATGTCGATTTGGTCACTGGTGAATAATTAACCAAATTAGGAATAAATCCGCCATTTGCGATCCCGCATTCGTTCAAGGAATCAGAAACATCACAAGGTGTAAATTGGGAAAGAAACAGAATAACCTCTTTGGGTGCTAACTTCTTGGTAACTGGGGACGCAAAGTTTGTCAATGACGACATCTGAAACGACGATTCAAGTTGAGCAATAATGTGAATAACGATAACTGCTACGCCATATAAAACTATACCACAATATATTACAATCAATTTTGTGTCAATTTTCTTTTTGACCCCGGATTTTTTCACAAATTTTACTTTTACAAGTTTCTTACCAGTAAGCGGTAAGCTCGTTTTGCTCATTGTAGTTTAAGAGACTTCATAAATATACTCTTGTTTCAATTGACGTCTAAGCTACATACTTTACATATAAATAGAACTGAAAAAGGAGAGGCGGTGTAATTTAATTCAGTCGTCTATGCTCAATCTTTTTTTCAACTCGGAATAGGTTGTTTTGTCAACCAATTCTGGACAATCCTCGAGACTTGCACCCTCATTTTCACCAGCCAGATTTTTTGGTTCTGGTACCTGATGCCCTATTTCGCCCTCTTTTGTACCTTCATCAAAGGGAACCAGATTTGTTGGAACGCGAAAAGTGTCTCCCAATTCATTTAGAAACTGAGGATCCAACTGATAATGTTTAGTAATCGATTCTTTACTGAATCTGGCATCTTTCAAGTCTCTTAGGATGGCAGTAAGAGTTTGTGGATGAACCATTGTTTTTTTAGTCTCATTTTGTGTCTCTTTAGTAGCTTTTTCATCCTTGATTTCTTTTTCACCAATTTCGTAAAGTTTCTTACGTTTTCGTAGTTGTTTCAAAGAAAGAGCATTGTAGTCAAGGGGACTCTTAGATTCCAGCGTTTTTATTTGTTTTCCCAATTTGTTTATGGACTCTATGAACCCCGCTGATTCGTAAGTCGAGGTGCCCATTTCATGAGGATCACCACCATCTTTACCTCCGACAACTCTGTGAGACTGAGCTTGGATTTTCTTGTGTAAAAAAGTTGGGTCAAAGGATGTAGATGTATTGGCTCTGAAAATTGATTTGGTCTGGTTTAAACTATCATCTGAAAAAGTTGTTGCTTCAGAAATGACTCCATTTATAGGTGCTTGTGGAATTTTGTGGTGTAATTGATCAATCGTGCTCTGATGTTGTTGCACACTAGGAGGCAGAGACAGGGGCAGAGACAGAGGCAGAGACAGAGATTGGGGTAGTGGGTTAACATTAGTCCTTTGAATTGGTTTATTTAAATTTGTAGATGCAGTTTTCGCTAATATTCGCCCAGACTGTTTCGAAGCAAATGATCCCATATCTGCCTTACTAGTGGTATCAAAAAGAAGAGATGGTACATTACAAGTCAAAAGAAATCTTTACAAGATCATTTTTGCATTAAATTTTTTTTTTTTCCTTCTTTCTTTTACTTTATACATTTTCTTTTACTTTTCCTTTTTCAACTCTTTTCCTTCTTGCTCTTACTCTTGCTTTTATCTTTCTTTTCCTTTTTATGCTTCTTTTCTTTCCTTTCCTTTCGGTCGCTCTTTTCGGTCGTTATCTTATGCTTGTTTTGCTTTGATGACTCAGTAGATGCAATTTTGGCCTTTTTCAACACTTTCCCCTCTAAAATATCACCTTCTTCACCTTCTTCATCCTTCTTCTCCTCCCCCTCCCCCTCCTCCTCCTCCTCCTCCTCCTCCCCCTCCTCTTCACCAAAGGCTATGCCACTAGTTAGATCATAATCATTTTGTCCATACCCGGTAGGGAAATGCCTCATTCTCAATTTCTTAATTTTCGGCACATTGTTTCTGGACACTGTAGCTTTCTCAAAATCTATGTGTGGTACATCAACAACTTCTCTGATATTATAGAATCGATTAAACTTATGATCCGTAGGTATGAATCTACCCTTTTCAGCAGTGAAAACAGCATGCTTATTGTTACCATTTACTTCCTTGGTGGAAGTTGCTAAATGTTTGCTATCTACAAAACTCAACTCCTCATTTATTTCAAACGATGATCCGTTGATTTCAAATGAATCTGCTTTCTTATTCTTTGCCAATTCAATCGGTAAGCATTTCAACTTATCTATAGGAAAGCCTTTGGGTGTTCTAATTAACCATAGCTCTTTGTCCTTAATCTTTGGAAGACCCGTCAGTTTAGTGACTCTATGATAGTGTTTAGGTGGTTCAAAAGATGGTTCAGGGGAGCTTGGCTCCTCAAGATCAGAGTCATCAACATACTCTTTAGATTTGTAAGAAGTTCGTACCATTTTTTGCTTCAGTTTTTACCTCAAAGTACGTTAAAAGTGCCCCCCCTCTATGATAAGTGTCTGCGATGAGCTTAACTCTGAAATTTTTGAGATGACGTACTGATATTTCGCAGCTACCTGAAAAAAAAAATTATCTACAGAGACCGATTCTTTTATCAACTTGAGCTTGAACAAACGGGTTGACACTTTCGAGCAGAGCGAGATAGTGTCAATCAAACCAACTTCAGCTTGAACAAACGGGTTGACACTTTCGAGCAGAGCGAGATAGTGTCAATCAGTGAGTGCTACTCCACTATTTCTATCTCGCTCTACTCGATAGTGTCAATCAAACCAACTTCAGCTTTAACAAACGAGTAGTTTTTCTTCTTTAAATACTTCAATGTATATTCAGAATTGAAATGGTATAAAAATTAAAATTACATACTGTAAACTACGTAACATTCGAAAAATCAATAATAGCTTCAACGTCTTTCAAGAATACAAAAAAAATCATCTTTTTATCAAGTTATTGGTAACCAGACATCTATTTCAGGTGAGAAAACCTTTTTTTATTATTATTTTTCAATTGATTAACGGAAAAATTTGTTAACCAAGTTTCCTCTCTTGAAAAATCCTCCAGCATTGGTTTCTGGGGAGAATGAAATTGGGACACTCAATTGGACCAGTAATTTGACATCGTAACTAACACCACTTGGACATTTGGTGGTGTTTTTTGGGTTGAAGTATAAATCATAGTTGCCAGTGATATTGCTGTAACCGGTACTGTTTCTGCTAGCGGTAACATTGCTTGTATCCAATTCTGCACAAGCCAAGAAGCTGGTTGAGTTTAAGAATGATAACCAACCGTTGGTGATTCCGAAATGTTGACTAGCAGATCCGTTTTTGGTGGTAGTTTCAAGTAATTGGGTTTTGTTTGATACAACAACGTTGCTCACAGAAGTGATGTTTGAGCCATTGGTAGTTGGCAAGTTCAAGATGTATCCATTATCAGCTTCAATAGTACCGAAAAGAGCCTTATCGTCTGAACCTAACTTGATGGAGCTTCCATTGAACTTAACCAAGTGTGCATGGAATGGCTCTCCCTTGTGGATGGCAATCAATGAGAAAACTGGGGATGATGGTGCAAACAATCTCTTGTTCAATGGTGCAGCTTCAACTTGCAAGAACAAGCAGTAAATGGCAACTAATAAAGTAGTTAAAAAGTTCATTGTGAGATCCAATAGTTCTTTTTTTTTTGGTTGCGAAAAAGGTAATACAGTTGGGTTTTTTGATGATTATAGTAATAATTCTGAATTTGCAATCATATTTATATATCGTGATGTTCGGAAAAATCGAATAGGAGAAGAAGAGGGTCTGGACATATTGAAAGCAATATTAAAAAAATAAAATAAAAACAACCCCAAGAGCTAACGCAATTTGCTAGTCCCACTTCCCCGATGCAAGGTTTATAGCACTATTGCTTCTGTTTGCTCCTTCTTTGATAAAGATTTGCACGGTTTTAAAATACAAAGAAAAAGAAACAAAAGATAGAAAACACAGAGTGGATATGCAAAAGAAAAGAATATTAGAGGAGAAAAAAGGATACAATAGTGAATAACATGTCATGAATCATAATAGCTTTTCCCGAAGATGGCGAAAGAGGTGTAAAAGATTTTTTTAAATGGATCACCGAGTCAGTAGAAAAGACAAAAAAAAAAAAAAAGAAGGGCAATGTAGCAGAAGACAGCAGGATAACAAAAATAGTAGACCACTGAGGCTGTGCTTGGATCTCTTGCTTTTTCTTCTTTTGATACCAAGAGAGAAGGAAAGGCTCAACAAGTCTTTGCCTTTAAGGACTTTTCCTTCTTTTTTTTTCTCTTCTTTGAACAATAATGTTCTAGCCATAGGGATCATCTAAGAGGGTCTTTTTTTCCCTCTCAAATTACGTGCATTTTACATCTAAACTTTTTTTTTAGACCCACTAAAGACCTATTTTGGGACAGATAATTGCTAAATTCATCAATATGAAAACACTTGATACCGTTAATGTCTATAAATGTGTATATATTATTGCTGCCACTGCGTCCCAAAAATCCTTACCTTCTATGCCGCTTTTCCCAATTATTCCAACTTGAAAACAACAATCATGCAACAATATGAGTGAAACGTAGAAGCTGCTATAGCACAGATATGGGAAAAAAAAAAATTAAAATTGGTAATGAGAAAAAAAAAGTTTTGTAAAAGAGAAGTTTGAATTTTATAACCGATCTATTCAAAGTCACCAGAGCAAACTAAGATTGTTCAACTGCAAAAGCGAAGGAGAGGAGAAGGTTTGAAGAATTACTAAAATCTTTTTTTTTTTTTCTTTTTTAATTTTTGTTTTGTTTTGGATTCACTTTTGTTGGTGAACTTGAATGTGGCTAAAAGTTGAATGAGAAGGTATGTGGAGTCGGAAATGATATCACTGTAGAATATAGTGATTATTTAGTTCTAATGCTCGGCTCAAACGGTTTTTCCGATATATATACACACACTGTCTCTCTCTGTCACACACCTTCTCTCTTTTTGTCACACAACTTCTCTTTTTTTGTCACATACCTTCTCTGTTGTAACAAGCTACTGAGTGTTGCTCCACAATCGAGCAGAGTGAGATAGTGGAGCAACACTGGCAAGAAAAGAAATAGTTCAAGTAAATCCCAATTTTAACCAATTGGAAACAAAAATGTATAAATGTTAACAATTAACCGCCAACTTTTACCATCCCAGAAGAATTGCTTGAAAATAATAATTTTTTTTTTTTTTTTTTTTGCTTTTGATTTGACAGCTAGAGTCATGCGGGAAGGGTGTTTGATTTAGATAACATAAAGCAAATTATTGTGAAGGGGACAGAAAAAGATTTACGGGAGATACCAATAACCCTATGGCAGCTATCGACACTATCGAGCAGAGCGAGATAGTGGAGGAGCACACTAGCTGTCATTGACACTATCTCGCTCTGCTCGATAGTGTTGCAATCTCACTCTGGTCGATAGTGTTGCAATCTCTTCACAAGATAGGAAATTCTTAACGTTCATCACGTGAGAAACATTGTAAACAAAAATGCAGTCACAGATGCTACAAGCACTTTTCATATAAAGTTCAAATCCGTCCAACGTTCATCTAGCCTTTTGCTTATGTCGTTGAGCTTTCATATATATAATCATTGACCTCAAAGCATTGCTAAGAATCAATCTATTCTAATACAAGTTTTCATTCCTGCTTGTTTTGATTTTAAAGTATTTGCAAAATTCGGTCTGTACGCAGTTGATGCGGGATTTCTTTTCGTTTTGGCAGCAAATGCAAAACACATATTTAGAAGATTATTTGTTTTCTTGATGACGTAACCAAAATGGTTTTAGTCACGTGATAACTATGGAGAGTTCTTCTTCTAAGAAGTTGCAAAAAAAAAAAAAAGAAAGGAAAGTTAGCCTCATCACCCATTAATAAGAAGGTATATTTTATTTTTATTTAAAATGAAGCTTGGGTTAAGGTTTAGATGCATATATGTACTTTCTTGGTAGATTGTAAAAAGCGACAAAAAAAAAAGGTTCTAAAAGTGCATACCCATATAGAGGATGGCCAGAAAAATTCAGGCCCTTGGTTAACTACAAAAAAGTTTTCAAACTATACAGCAGTAGTGTGTATATTAATAAAATGTCTATGAGGATCACAACAAAAAGAAGCTTTTTTTTTATTTTTGGAAAAATCGATGAAAAACAATGTACATGACTAAACAGTGCAGAACCACTCAGCTTATAATTCAACTCCTGGAGGACATTGTAAAGTCTTTTTCAATGAACCGTAAATGGTGAATTGTAAAGAAGTCAATGTACCAACCATAACCAATCTGGTTGGTAAACCAGTAAACGAACCTCTGAAACCCAATTGTTTAGCCAATTGAACTAACAAACCTACAGTTGATTGACCTGGAGCTTTCTTGGTCTTGTTGACCTTAGACAATAATGTATCGGCTGGCTGAGAAACAATAGCGGCAGCACAACCGGCAATGATACCGGCACTCAAGTTAACAGCAGTTTGAGCTCCGTTGGACAATTGGTTTCTTGGAGTTGGAATGGTATTGTAGATTGCTTCTGCAGCTCTTTCGAAAACCAAGAATTTAGCAATATTGTATGGAATTTGCTTGAACAAAATTGGAGTGAAACCATTGTAGAATGATCCAATACCTTCTTCTTTAGCGATTCTAGAGAAACCACCAATCAAACCATTAGCAAAAGTTGGTTGAGAAACCAATCTGATTCTAGTGGCTTCTAACGGACACAAAGCAATATCAGCGAAAAATTCAGCTAAAGCAGATGAACCAATGTAAATGGAATTTTTGTAGTTTTTGGCGGTATCGTATCCCAAATAAGTAATAAATTGCTTTTTGAATAACTCGTATCCACCAAATTTGAAAGCACCTTGTAAAGAATAACCCAAAACAGTTGGACCCAACCCAGTCAATAAAGCACCAACACCTTCAGATTTGATGATCTGTTTGAAAGAACCAACCATACCTTTGTTGTAAACCTGAGGGTCTAATTGGATTCTTGTTTTAACGACATCAATAGGTGTCATAGCACCATGTGTAACACCACATCCCATAGCACCAGCTACAGCAAATTTCGCATAATCCGAAATAGTATAATCAGGAATCTTTGGTTGTAATGGCTTAACAGACATAATGATTGAATATATAAAAACCTTACCTTTAGCAAAAACAACTAATGGATACCAAGAAGTAAAAGAAAGTACTGGTGATATTAAATGAAAGAAGAAAAAAAAAAATTTCAAATGTATACGAATATGAAATTTGAGAAACGTTGTTAGAGGAAGAAAAAAAAAAAAAAAAAAAAAAAAAAAAAAAGAAAATTTAGAAAAGTAATTAAAGGTAGAATCGAGCTGAGCTGGTTGGTGCATGAAGGGAAGAAGATACGTACCCAAAAAAAAAAGAGTATCGGTTCATGGACATTTAGGGAGAGGCCGTAGATGAAAATAGTCTCTATCTCTAGAAGATGGTACTAGCCTTTTGGTGCTAAAAATCCAGAACCACCTTCCCCCAGGTTTTCTTTTTTGTTTGATTTATAGCATTCTAAGACATTTGATTGGCCATCCCGGCTTTACAGCATCGGAAAAAAAGATTATTTCACGAAAATAACTCCGGGACGGCAGGTGATATAAAAAAAAAAAATTCTTGCAACCAAATGGTAAAATGAACAATCAATAAAAGTTCTCCTTTCATTTGTATGTGATAGAGGTTGTGGGCCAGGAATATCATACAAAATTTACAAATCGTTCATTTCAACATCAATCATAGAAACCTTAATGTAACGTGCCTCTCTCTCTCTGTAGCTAGTGTCGGTATACTCAGTGCTGCTCCACCATCTCACTTCGCTCGATAGTGTCGTGCCTCTCTCTCTGTAGCTAGTGTCGGTATACTCAGTGCTGCTCCACCATCTCACTTCGCTCGATAGTGTCGTGCCTCTCTCTCTGTAGCTAGTGTCGGTATACTCAGTGCTGCTCCACCATCTCACTTCGCTCGATAGTGTCGTGCCTCTCTCTCTGTAGCTAGTGTCGGTATACTCAGTGCTGCTCCACCATCTCACTTCGCTCGATAGTGTCGTGCCTCTCTCTCTGTAGCTAGTGTCGGTATACTCAGTGCTGCTCCACCATCTCACTTCGCTCGATAGTGTCGTGCCTCTCTCTCTGTAGCTAGTGTCGGTATACTCAGTGCTGCTCCACCATCTCGCTTCGCTCGATAGTGTCGTGCCTCTCTATTTTCTAAAAGTTAATTCCAAAGCCAATCAATGCATTTCTATTCATTAAAGCAGCCATTGCTGCTTTTTGAGAACTTCTCTGTTTCGTAGTATCAATTCCATATCCTAATTTAACACCTTCTACGCTACAACAAGTATGAAACTCCAGCCCAATGCGGAATTGTTCATAATCAGCTTTTAATTGCATTGGCCCTAATTTTGCATAAAGGTTATTCTTAGCCTTCATATCTACATCTCTATGAGATAATGGAATTACAGGAATACTAGGATCGAGATTTAATGACGAATACTCGTTCAGCTGCGGCTCGGAAACTGTGTTAGGGTATTTTCGGTACAAAAGGGACGTTGTGTGTGCCGGGGAGGAGTTAATGGTCGAGTTAGAGGAAGTGCTCTTAGTGGTGGTGCTGATAGGTATTGTTGCCGTTGTTGTTGACAAGCGCGTATTTGATATAGGATTGTATTTTTGTGGTTGATATCGATCATATCGGCCTGATGACGAATGCATATATTGATCATAACGACCAGGTTGAGAAGTTGTTGTTGTTGTTGTTGAGAATTGATCATAAGATCGATTTAATGGAAACAGTTGCTGAGAAAACTGATTGCGAGTTGAAGTTACTGTTGCGGGCGGCGGCGGTGCTGTTGATGATTCCTGTGTTGGCTGTAGGAGTGGAGATGGTGGCGGTGATGGGGACGGCGATGGTGAGGATGGTTGATGACGCAAACTAGATGCTGGTGGTGCTGGTAGTGCTGGTGCTGATCCGGGTGGTGAGTATTCTTCTAAATCCAACCTCATTGCAATTGGAGAGGCTCTCGATGATGATGATGATGATCGGAGACCATTTGGTGCCATTAATGGCGATGGAATAGAACTCGACAAATTTGCACCTTCAATTTTGGTACATGGTACCAGGCCAGTATCTGATACTGTAATGTTCTTTGGTTTCTGATTAGCAAGATAATTCTCTTTCATTATAGTAAACACTTTAACAATCTTCGTTTTATCATTGATAATATCCATTGCTGCTCTATCTTGAGCCTCTTCAAAACTCGTCACTGATGATCCAAGTCCCAATACCTGATCATTCACCAAAATTTCAGCAACAAAAGGATCGGTTTTCAGTTGGATGATTTTGAAGTTTATATCCTTATATGGGAGCTTATTGATATTAGTAACCAGTTGAAATAGCGCTTTTAATTCAACCATACCAATTTTTGTCTCTGGGTTACTATTACCGTAGTAACCATTTGAACTTGATAAACGGTTAATCATTGGCTCATATAATCTACCTAACCACCTTTTGATTAAATTAATATCCTTTTCTTCCATTTCCAAACCAGCAATGTATGAAAGAAAGATTTTCCCAATCACATCCATTTTCTCTTCAGTATCCGCTTCGTTTGATAAGTTATACTTTATTGCATCTACTAACCCATACCCAAAGGAAAATTTCGCGAGCATTTCCCTAGACATTAGTCTACTTCTAATAACAGTAAGATCTTCTTCATACACATGGGGTAGTTTTTCATCCAAGATTTCGAAAAGTAGCCATTCTAATATAGCTCTACCTCGAATTGATAATTTCCCATTATGACTATTGCTAAGTTTCAGGATACTCAGTTCAACAAAATCTGAAAGCTGTCGATATGATTTATCCGTTGTGATTCTAATGAGAAGTTTCTGGTTGTTAATCTTGGGTAATGCTGGAGGATATGAATAAATATCCGCATCAACAAAACCACTGTTACTCCCCTCTTCTTCCTTCATTTTTTTTCGACTATTGCCAACACTATTTTCTGGAACAAACTCCAAGAAATCAGCCAAACCTCCATCCAGTAATCCCGTGGCAGTTTTGAAGTTAATCTCACAAAATTTGTGAATAAGAGGTAGTCTTCTGCGATCATACAATTGTTTCATACGAACAGCGACTTTGATCTGAGGTGAATCATTTACAAGCTCTTTTAATTTATCAATAGTCATTTTCATTTCATTTTGATAGAGAGGAGAACCGCTCTGTGTTTCATTGCTCATTACAAAGTGTGATAAACTCTTATATCGTTCCATTGTAGGTGCTGTAGATAGCACTAATTTTAAAGTAGCTTGACATTGAGAGACATGTGCACGTAATTGACTTAGTTCGTCCACTGTTTGTAGTAGCGATTTATCCGGTATCGACATCTTTGTCTCTAATAATGGCTTCACTTGGTGGTCATTCACTTGGAATTATGTGCACAGATTTCGTGGGTCCCCTCCCCCTCGTTTCTGTTCTTTTCTTCTCCAGCTTACAGAAAAAAAAAAGAGAAAAAATAACGAGGTTTAACTCTTAATCAGTCCTAGACCTGTTGATGGGGTTGGCAATGGGCACAATACCTATTTAGCAACTAAAGAGATGTGGTATTGTCAAGCTCACTCGGAAAGAATACAGTACAGCGAATATTTAATTTTTTTTTTTTTTTTTTTCTTCTCACTGAGCATGCGTGCGGCGGCAACGGCGGCGGCTGCGACACTTGTGGCGGTGGTGATATAGTGCAGAGCTACAATCACTGTAGATATACTACATCCAGACATACCAGCTCATTGTCAATTCAATAAAATCAAAGTAAGTTAACACAAGAAGAATAAAAGCCTATATAATATAAGAAAACAATGATATCCATATCCATCAAGAAAAGAATGCCATTCATATACTGTTGAGACGTTTGTCTTGTACCTAAACAGCACTGGAAAAAAATGTCGCAGTGGAATTACTATTACCAGTACCCTCTGTGCCGCCAGCGCTACCGCCAGCACCACCGCCAGCACCACCACTAAGACTCTCACTCGGATCGTCATTTCCGTGTGCAGCAGATATCGTACTTGCAGAGCCAGCATTTGAACCCGCACCGCTAGCTGAGCTAGCATTAATGGCGCTGGTACCTCCTAAATGTCCTGAAGTCTGTAAATAGTGTGGGGCAGAAGCAATGCCTGTTGTAGATGTAGAAGTAGCGGTCGCCATGGGTGCAACGTGTGCAATGTTTGTTGAAGATGATGAGGTGGTCCATTTATTCTGGTGGGGGATAGTGGAGGGGGGATACATTTGATGTTTGACGGGTTGATGATTGTACTGATGTTGTCGATTATATGTATTGCTGTTGTTGTTGTTGTTGTTGTTGTTGTTGTTGTTGTTGTTGTTGTTGTTGTTGTTACTAGTGTTGTTATTGCTGTTAGTGTTGTTATTGTTATTGTTATTGTTGCTGTTGCTGTTGCTGTTATTTGCAGTCGTTGTTGATGAGGAACTAGTATGAGTATAATGGGAGTCAGGAGCTAATAATGTTGATGTTGAAGTATTCAGTTGCAGATTAATAGTAGGAACGATTGAAGTAGTTGAAGAAGAATTCAGATTTGCAAGACCTCCAATACTGCTCCCAGAATTGAGACTACTTGTGGTTGTATTTGAGTTCACATTTGCATTTGTTATAGTAGATGAAATTGTATTGGTGGTTGAAGAGTATCCATCATTACTACTACTGCTTGCAATGGGCACCGAATTAGTAGATGAGCTATTATTACCATACCAATTTATCCCACCAATAACGCTGCTGCTATTACTATTTCCATTATTACCTCCAGTGAAATTGGATGTAGTAGGAACTTTTCCTGAACTGCCTGAACTGCTGTGAGTTTGATTGCTAAGTTTCCGAGTTTTACCAGCTATACTATTGGAAATTGGTATACTACCCAAACTGCTGCTTGATGAAACTGGAGGGTGATATAATCCACTACTCATCGAACTAACGGACCCATTACCTAAAGAGTACTGATCAGAGGAAACTGAACTAAAATGGTATTGTGGGTATGCCGATGCAGTAGTTATACTTGTTCCTGGAGTTGATCCTGATGTTGCAGTTGCCGATGATGGAAATACGGTTCCCGACAGTGCCACCACTGTAAACGATGGTTGTTGTTGTTGTTGTTGCTGCTGCTGCTGCTGCTGAGACGTGGATGCGTTGGAGGAGCTAGTTGCAGAGATTGCATTTGTAGATGCTTGTTGAGGATAAGGTTGCAGTTGCAGTTGTTGCAGAGGCATTCCCGGGTAATGATTATGGTACATTTCTTGAAGATTGGTATTGCCCAAAGATAGTTGAGCTATATTGTTAGGCTGAATGAATTGGCTATACTGGGGTTGCAGCAGCAGCTGTTGCAGCTGTGATGGTTGCAGTACTTGCATTTGCATTTGTTGCAGTGAGTATTGATTTGAAGTTGAAAATTGTTGCAGCAGTGATTGTTGTTGAGGTGCTTGTATTTGCATTTGCAGTTGTGAGTATTGACTTGAAGATGGAAACTGCTGTTGCAGCAGTTGTAGTTGTTGCAGTTGTTGCGGCAGCAGTTGTTGCATCAACATATAATTATTAAAATTAGGTGCAATAGCCATTGGATACCCAGCAACTTGCACTGGTTGATGAGTTCCACCAAATGGGTTAATAAAATTAAGATCACTATTACTACCAGAATCATCTTCTCTTTTAATGAATGTTGCGCTTTCTACAGTTGGGTAATACTGTTGAGGTACTTGCTGCTGCTGCTGCTGCTGCTGCTGTTGTTGTTGTTGTTGTTGCTGCTGTTGCTGTTGCTGTTGATGTTGCTGTTGTTGTTGCAGCATACTTCCATTATTATACTTGCCGTAGCTCAATTTCAAATCATTGGCTGCGGTATGAGTGCCAGCTGATAGTTGAAGTTGGATCTGTTGTTGTTGCTGCTGTTGCTGATGACGTAGATGGTGCTGTTGCTGTAGTGATGATGGAAGAGGTTGCTGTTGTTGTTGTTGCAACATGGACATATTTTGCAATTGATAATTCCCATCTAAGAAATAAAACGCCTCATCCTCAATAGATACTTTCCCACCTAGTGAACTATCCTTGACTGCGGTCCATAATGAAGGTGAAATCTGGACATGTTTATAATCTGTTTCAGAAGGTCTTTGTAGTTTCCCATTCATTACTTCTTGAGCATTATAGTAGCTTATTAAATGTATTGTTTGTTTTTCTTCTCTTCTATCTAAATGAAGGTCTTTTGTCTTTGTGGTTAATGACAATGTCTTTTTGATTAGTCCTTGATCTTTGAAAACATATGAAGTTACAAGAGGTCCACTTAGCAAGTTCTTGGTATAGTCCGAATTCTCATTGATGCCACTACTATTGCTATATGAGTTTGATGCAGGTATTGTGTTTGGAGGTATCAAACGGTGGTGAGTAGTTGAAGTTTGACCGTCACGAGATAGCAACAGTTGTTGCGAGGAAGGGATAGGCGAATTTGATATTCTTCTATGATGGCCTAGAGGATCAATAGTGTGATCTTGATGTGATTGGCGGTGATTATAGTGTTGTAGTTGGTGTTGCTGCAGTTGTTGGCTATGATGATGAGAGAGCGTGTGTTGTGCATGAGGTAAGGAGTCTTGATGAAGCATTTGGTGCAGGGAATGATGCAACTGATGCAGATGATGCTGGCTGGTTGTGCTAGTTGGAGTTATATTAGTTGGATTACTAGTACTCGTTTTCCTCTTTTTCTTCTTGCCATCCTTATCATCTATAGTATTTTTATCTAGTTCTCGATATACTAAAAATCGACCCAATATTCGTGAAGGTGACCAAGCAGTGCCATCAGTCCAGCGTTTAATCCCTGAATGCTCCTCAATAAATACAAACACATTTCCTGACTTGATTAATTGGAGTCTTTCCTTTTCATGTGGCCTTCGTGGCACCAATTCTAATTGTTTATCTAAAGTTTCCTGAATGACTAACAAGGCATCTTTAGTTGATCCTATATAGCCATAAAAAGTAGGTGATAGTTTTGATGTCGCCATTTCTTTAAGCAAAAAAATGAAAATGGAAAATGGCAGAAATATTGAGATATGTTTTTTATTTTTGGTTTGGTTCCTATATGTACTTTTTTCAAAGAAATTTGGCTTTCGCTTCAAGTCTCTTGCGAATGGCTTTAAGCTTTGTTGTCTATGTTTAAAACTCTTGTTTCTTTGAAAAAGTGCCACAAGGTTGGTTTTTTGCAATCGAAAAAAAAAAAAAAAGAAACAAATGGATTGAGCTTGAAGGGTTCGATTGTTGAATAGTTTTGTTAAAAATTGAAGAATCAAACTTTTAGTGGAGGGGATAACTGAACATATATATATATATATATATGTGAATAAACAAGTTATGTGCTTGTGCCTGTGCTTGTGCTTGTGCTTGTGCTTTTGATATTGTACTTGTGTGCGTTTAATTGTTGCTGATAGTGCTTAGGTGGTAGTGATTCCAAAAGAAAAAAAAATTTTGCAACTATTTTTCTTCCCCTGTTGCTGGTGTTGAACTTTATTATATTCCAGCAGGGTTCTCTTACCCGGCGGAATATGAACAAATGGGAAAAAAGGAGGGGAAGTCCTACTGTTAAAATAAGGTAATGGAATGTATGATATGGTATGATAATGTGATGGACCGTGGGTATTTACAATAGTGACCAAAAAAAAAGGGACCCCAAAGATTGAATAAAATAATATGTTTCAAATTGAGGTCAATTTTAATAGAATATTTTTTTGGTTCCCTTAGAAGCAATAAATTTTGGACACTGCAAGTGGTTATTATATTATTGGCAATAGTGATAATAATATAATTGGGAATAATAATCTATTTGGTTAGGTATGAGTAATGTGAATAAATATAAAATAGTGAATAATTCAACGCTATAGTAGGAAAAGGGTGTGGGTAATGTGACACACTTAGTTGTTGCATATAATATTTATTCTTGTTCTATTTTTTTCTGAATTTTTGATTGAGTGTTATGAAAAGTACCAGGTCGTAGCTGGGGCGGACAGGCAGGCGGTGGTAGTTAGTTATGGAATGATGACTTTACAATTGGTCACAATTTGGTGTTTTATCTGACACTCTAATAATAAAATTATTCTAATACTCTTTGAGTTTAGCTAAACAGGGAGAAAAACTATTCAAACAAAAGCTTTGTAAAAGCTTTGTATTTTCCTTGTAGAATTTTGACTGTACGCGGTCAATGGTTATATCTTACCAGATCGTATACTCTATTATGTCGAAGCCGATCAAAGTAGTTAGGGTTATTTGTATTGTTTAATCCTCTTTTTCTTATTGTACTTCCCTTCTCTTCAATCAGCAAGAAACGAAGTAAATCTAGTTGGGAATAACAGCTATTGCGGCGGCAAAAAAAAGCCCCAAAAGAAGATCTAACAAGTGGATATTATATTGTAGTTTGCCGCTGCTGCTTTCAGCTTCAGCTACTTCTAACCAATGGTAAAAATGGCGAAGATGAGATGCACTCAGTTATTAAAAAACTGTATCTGGCTTAAAAGAAAAAAAAAAAAAAACCGTGGATAAGGATTTAAAAAAGTCAAAAGTCAAAGCTTGTTAAAAACGAAATTTAGCCCTGATTAAATATCTCCAATGTCAGTTGAATGTTTTGTCAATTATAAGTCTAGTCAACGTGTTTGTGAAGGAGTAAAAATTTGCTCTCCCTGTAATATTTGTGGAGGAAAATACTCAGTGAAAGGAAAAAGTATTAAAAAAAAAAAAAAAGTTAAACTCCTGTAGTTTTTTTGGTAAGAAGTTGATATATATCTTGATGCCTTTTTCTTGTAGTTAAAAGGAGGAACAATGCTCGAAAATAAAGTGCAAAAAGGAAGGGAGGGGAAGGAAAGATGCAAGAAAATGACCCAATTTGATAGTTAATATTTTTCTCTGACGAGAGTAAATGAAGACGATGAGGTAAAACAAACAATGAAAAGGAAAAAGGAGGATGAAGAAGGAACGGGAAAAGAAGGATAAGGAGGATAACAACAACAATAACAAAACACTGGTGCGTGTGTAGCTTTTTCAAAGTTTTTTTAAGCTTTAAACTTTGAGTGCTTTTGTCTTATATATTTTCTTGGGTCCCTTTTTTTGAGCTTGTATTTTCAACTTACAAGCTTTGCAATTTGGCAATTTTTATTGAAAAAAAAATGATTTTTTTAAGGTTTTGAGGTTTGAAAATTCAGTTGAGCTTTTTGTTCACTTTGTGGAAGAAATGAAAAATAAATAAAAAAGCATAAATAACAAGGGAAAAAAATAATTGATAAGCAGGAAGGCAATGTCGAGTTTTTTTCAACTGGTACTTCCCTTCCCCCCCTCTCTCTTTCAATTGATGATGTGACTTTTTTTTTTATTTATTTATTCCAAAATTGGATAGTAGAACTTCTGTGAACTCTGAAAATTTGCAAATTGCAACTGCAATTGTAGTCGCGGGTTGGTTATGGTTATTGTTTTAGTGGACGTTTATTGTGGTTGTGGTTGTGGTGGTAAGCCGTTAGCAGAAAAAAATCTCCTTATTTTTTGGGCAATGGCCTCAAATTCTCTAGCAAAGCGCTGGCTTTACAAATTGAATGCCTCCTTGAGTACACACGGGTTTGAATAGCAAAGGGGGAAGAGGCCAAAGTTACCTGGTTATTTAGACTTGTTTCTATTAGGTTTTTCTGTCAACCGATACCATAATATCAATAGCCAAATAAAAAACTTTAAAATAAAAAACACCCTGTTTTGTGATAAGTCTGATTTCCAGTTAACCTACTAGTACTGTTCCTTATGTGACCCAGAGTTACTGAGTGTAATTTATTGGATTCGCGCCAAGGTGTAAGGAGTGGGCTTGAATTCGAACAAGTCTTTTTTAGGTATTACAATTCGGCGTTACAAGGTCCCTGAAGATGAACATACTTCTAGAACTCATTAATTTTTAATAGCCCTTCCTTTTTTTTTTTTTTTTTTTTTTTTTTTTTTTTTTTTTTTTTTTTTTTTTTTNAACCCATTAATTTTTAATAGCCCCTCCTTTTTTTTTTTTTTTTTTTTTTGTTTCTCTTTTAGTTGTGTTATAGTTAATAAGTTTTTGCTTGGTAAGTTAAAAAGGCAAAATATAACCTGAGAAAAGGGTTTGCTGTTGCGCGCATGCCTTCATTACTTTATCTAGTTTATGCTCCAAATCGGAAACAGTTCCCCTCTTCTTTTTAAAGGACACTGTCGTGTATCTTATCCACGACAGTTTGCGACAAATCACTTAGAATCCGACTATGATAGTGTAGCTTTTCTTTTTTCCATCAATTAGTTGAGTGTATTGAGCAACTCATTTCAAGTTTGAAGCAAATAGCTATCAACTTTGGACACACACCGATCTAGTTGTGTGCATTATAGAGGAGCTGTTTTGTAAAAAAAAAAAGTACAACAATGGTGAATAGAGAAGTGTCGAGATCTGAAGATGGAGCCACTAATTGAGAGGAGTAACTTTTTCCTAGAGTCGTTCATATATGAAAATTGCCCGCGATGAGATAGGTGATTATTTCTCAAGATTTAGTTAAGAGTAGCTTCTAGTAATGGACAAGTTAAGTAGACTAATTCATTAGACAAAACAGATATTAGATATCTTTGAAGAAATAACAATTCTTATCTCCATTACTTCGTTATCAGTTATTCTTTTTCTAAAGTTATGAAAACTAAATGTTTAGTTATTTCTTCTATATTTCATCTCTTAATTTGCACCCTTGAATGTCGCATTTTATGTCGTACATAAAAATATAGCTTACATTGAGGTAACTCACGTGCAATAACGTGAATACTGGCTTCTTCGGGTAGCGTGTGCAAGGCCCTTACTCTTCAGGCTCACCTAATTAACAGGTTCATTTCTTTTACATTGCAATTATTTTACTTTGTAGTAATAAGGTTTGTAATTTTTATGTTTATTTTTTTGTTTCAATAATGAGCAAAAAAAAAATGCAAGTAACAAAAAGCTTTCCTTCTCCTCACCAAAAACCTTACTTTTGAAAATTTAAATTGAATAATCTTATTGTTGTAGTTATTAATGCTTAGTTCACTTTTTAATTTGCTTGGTTTTATGAAAGTAAGAACTTTAAATCCACATGTAGGAAAAGTACTCAGAGGGTAGGATTTCCAAACTCTATCACTACCCGATTACTAAAAAATAAAAACACATATCAGTAGACTAATTATCGGTAACCAATAGCACCTGTACTCTATCTAAATAGTGAAAAGAGAGCTCACTTACTAACCTTTCAATTTAAAAAAGCCAATTTTAAAGTTCCTCGATAATATAAATTATAATTCCAATTTAACTAAATAATAGAAATAATAATAAAGCTTAATTAGAAACATTTTTAATTTAGTCACATAATACTAAATGACGCCTATCACATACACGCATATATATATATATATATATTTGTATATATATTTGTATAGGCATATGTACCGTTGCACCGACAACAGTCATGCCAACCGAGAGTCTGAGGGAAACCCAAGACTGGTATAAGCTACAATTTTTTGAAACTGACTTTAACTCTGATTCTGAGCTGATTCTGAACTCATCTCACGGTCTTGGAGCCCTGGTTTAGATTTACTTTTCTTGTTTTGGGTCACACATTATTTAAAATCACTCATTACACAAACCTTGACTCACACCATTCCATATTTTTCTTTACTACTACACAATTTAACCTTTAGCTTTTTAATGTTGGAATAAACGCCTATTGGTTTACCATGTCCAAGATCTTGTCATACAGTAGCTATGACAATTATTGTATTGTCAAAAACTGTTGATTACAACATAAATGGAAAAACTAACCCCCTTCTTGCCCCCCCCCCCCTCGTCTCCCCAATATTTTGTTTATGCTAAATCTTAATGACAAAATCTAACTGGTCACTTTCAATGCTCTTGTTTACATACAATGAAGCTCAAAAGTCGATGAGATCTCTTAATAAAAGCATAATCTATCTAAACGCACGTTGCCCTGCATTTCCTTTAGTCCAACGCTGTCAAAAAAAAATAGAAGAAAATAGACTAAAAGAAGGGACTATTACAACTAAACTAAGTTAGACTTACATATATGTATAATTTGCGCTACCATGTGCGTATCTTCTGGTTTATGGTTTTTTTTTTATTATTGCATTGTTGGGGTAGGGGTTCATTCCTTTTGTATTGAAATCGATGAAATCAAAATTTTAACAATCATACTCAATGCTGTTAACTGTATAGAGTTTTTTTTCCAGTTTAGACTTGGCAGGGGGTGTGTGTGTGTGAGGGGGTGAAGAAATCAAATGGGCTTATTTCCCCCCGCCTCTCATGTATGTGAAACTAGTAACAATGAAAAAAGATCATTTACAGCTAGTAAATACATTACAATTAAGGAATATCCCTTGGTCAATGTAACTTGGGTTACCAAGAGTGTGATTTAAAACCTATAGTTAAAAAAGATTGCGATACACAATGGGATGCACTTATCTAAGGGGATGAGGGGAGAAGGAGTGTCTTTAACACTAGATCCCGATGTTTCTATTTGGTAGTATTCCAAATTGTAATCAAATAAGAACATACTTGGGTATTCATCCAAAAGAACGTTCTTTTATTGAAGAAGGGGTGGATAATACGCCAACGGTTAATGCAACAAAAACGATCTATGTATAGGAATGCATGCAAAATGTATACAATAAAACTTGGTCTATGGACATATCTGGATTACTTTAATAATTGCACTAATCTACCATTAAAATCAATCTTTGATAAATTAAATCAAACCCAGTTTTTTTTCTTTTTCTTTTTCTTTTTCTTCTTTTTTATTTTTTTATTTTCAGTATTAGAGCCTAAGTAATAATACTCTTTGGCCCTTCCTGAACTGAATTTAAAATACTATATCTTTAGTTTTCAAATCTATCTGGTATAATAAGGAAAGGTTGCTTGCAAATTTAGTATTTACAGTTTGGATAATATGTATTGTCCCGATTGTTATGTAATTAAACTCTGTGAAAGATCTTCACTCCTCCAACTATTGTGAATTTTAACTATCTTCCCGAAAAAACTTTAACTTCGAGGTTTACGGATAGTGTGTAACCAGGAATTTAATACATTGCCGTGGTTTCAAATAAACAAAGAAAAGAAAAATTATCCATAAAAAGAAAAATTATTCATAAAAAGAAAAATTATCCATATTGTCGCAAAGACAATTTTACTTTGCAATCTCATCTTCTTTGCAAAGCCGCGATTAATTTTGTCGGAAAAATTATTGAAAACTTTGTTTTTTGTTCTCAACTTTACTTAGCGAGTGTTGGACTAGTCCTTGATTCTTGTTTTGTGTGTCTCCCAACAATGGGCACAACTTGCCCGATGTTGACGTTTTCCTATGCAATGAAGCTCCTTTTCTCTAATGTTTTTCTGCTTACGATACAAACTCGCGTACTGTACTTTGTGGTATTGAAATTATACGTTATATTAATTGTAAGCGAAATTTGGTTTTGGTTGTAGAAGCATTAAAATAACCTAGTTTTTTTTTTTCAAAACTATGCTAGGTTAGTATTTTTTATTTAGTATGTAATTATATAAAAAAGAAGGTATTAGATATGATTGAGCCTTACTCTTAAGTGAGAACAAAGCTTACTAATAGGAGTAGCGAAAGCGTGGTTGTTTAATGCAAACAAATGCAAAGAAAATGTCTTTAAAGAAATTTTCAATTTGTTCTCAATCCTACAATGGACAATGAATAGTTGGGCAATACTACAACTATCAAACCCGTGTGTCATTCAGATTCAAGAATCAGTATATAGTATTATTTCCTCTTTCAACTAAAAGGAAAAAAGAAAACTTAATAATTCATCTCATATTTCTTTTTTGCAGCCAAAAAAAAAAAATAATAAAATAAAAAATAAAAAAATATAAAGTATTGATAATCTACAATTAATGCCTTAATCAGTGCTACCAACTTCGACAAAATAGTTGCTGATATTTGCACTTGCACACATTTTTTTAGCATTCTTTTCAACATCGTTTTATGGTTATGAGCTCACTGCCCAGCAGAGCGAGATAGTGTTGTAAGAAGCTACTGAGTGTTGCTCGATAGTGTCATGAGTCAATATGCTCCACTATCTCGCTTCGCTCGATAGTGTTGTAAGAAGCTACTGAGTGTTGCTCGATAGTGTCATTAGTCAGTAGGTTCCACTATCTCGCTTCGCTCGATAGTGTCATTAGTCAATATGCTCCACTATCTCGCTTCCCTCGATAGTGTCGCTCGATAGTGTCGTACATTTTTTAGATTTAGTTGAAGTAAATGACGTGAATTATTAATTAAGTTATTTCAGGAAAAAAATAATAATTTATATAAAGAAAAAATATTAAATCAATCCTCAATTGATTTCGTAAACTTCCATGTTATTCTTAGAAAGGAATAATCATGAAACATCCTCATAAAACCTCGACAATGAATTATTCGACCCATTGTTCCCAAGCGCTCCCATATGATTGAAAGGTGATGGTCTTGTATACCTTCTCTCTTCTGCATCCTCTGTGTATTGTTGAACAGGTTGGTACTCACTACTACCATGATTAATGTAATGCTGGTGATGAGTATATTCACCCGCACTATTGTTACCTCTACTTTCGTCTCCAGGTAATATAAACGATTCATCATCATAATCACTTGGATGGAACTCCTCGTCGGATGAGGATGAGCTTTCCTCAGTATCGTAGTTTGAACTTGGCACAGTTTCTTCTCGAACTACTTCAGATTCTTTCAACGGTTGTGGATTCGTCACGGAACTCCCGTATCCCTTCTGATAAAATGGTTGTTGTTGTTGTTGTTGTTGTTGTTCTACTTCTTGATGATGATTATGGTAACCATGTTGTACTTCACCTGACTGATCTTCTTTGAAATTAAAGTCACGCGGTGAGGCTAAGGGATGGCCATATGAAGTAAATCGGTTATTTGCTGATAATGGTGACAGATCGGCAAATGTACTATTACTATTATCACCAAAAGCATTGGGTTCTGCCAGGTAAGATATGGAAGAACCACGGGTATTAGCTGATTTTCCAAAATATGATGAATTTCTAGCTGAATTTCTCCCTGAAGTATTCATAGTAGTTGCATTATTCGATGGTCTAAACACGGAATCTAAATTATTAGCATTGGTGACTCCACGATATGCAAAATCTCCATCACCTCCATCGTCATCGTCTTCCACTACTACTCTGCGCGCTTGTGGTGTGGATCCATATGTTTGGTTCTCTAAATCATCGGTACTTCTTAACCTTCGGAATGTGCCTACTCCTGCAGCTGCGGCACCAGCACCGGCACCAGCACCAGCACCAGCACCCATACCAACATCAGCTATTGATCTGGAGTTTTTACCTAAAAGCTGCGAATTCAGTGCTCTGCTGCCATCCCTAGTTATCCTATTCCCGAATCCTCCAAACATGGTTTTAAACCAACTCATCCTGGACTGTTTCATATTACCATTTGGTGAGTCGTGGAAAATATGATCATGCTTATCATCTAGTGAAGTATCTTCTTCATCATCGTCATTATTGTCTCCTCCACCACGGCCACCACCAACTCCTCCTCCTCCTCCAATAGCTCGTGCATGTGCACCGCCGGTAATTGCACTATTGAAATCTGGCGATTGGTTCGTGATATTTCTTCTTCTGCGTTTTTTGAAAAATAAAAATATGACTACTAAACAAGCAATGACAATTGTGCCACCTATTGAACCCACGAGACCGCCAATCAATTTAGAATTACGCTCGGCAGTAGAAGTTGGATGGTCTGCAATTACTGCTGAAGTGGGAATAGCAATCACAGTGGTAATTGTGGTGTCACCATGAGTAATGGTTGATGTATAGGAAGAAGTGAATGACGTTGTTTTGCTATGTTGATTCTTGGACGATTCTGTTGAGGATGTGAGAACTCCGTCCGTAGAAGAAGTGGAGGAAACGGATGATGATGATGATGATGATGTGGTAGTGGTGGATGAGACTGAAGAAGGTGAAGATGAAGAAGAAGAAGAAGTGGTGGTGGTGGATGAAGAGGAGGATGAAGTAGTGGTAACGAGGGAAGATGAAAATGTGGAGGAAGTTGTTGAGGATATGGAGGATGATGTGCTTGAGTCTGAGCTTGAGGAGGTCAGAGTACTTGTACTTGGAACAACACTTGATTCTGAGCTAAAACTTGTGGATGAAAGGTCTGTAGAAGACGAGGATGAAGATGCAGCAAGTGACGACGACGACGACGATACGATGGCACTTTCTGACGAAGATGCCGATGCAATTATAGTTGAAGAGCTAGGGGACTCTGTAGAAGAAACATTGTCACTTGATGGTGTGGTATATACACTTGATGACGTATCACTTGACAATAGCTGTGAAACAGCGGAAGGGGATGAAACTTGAGAAAAAGTGGTAGCGGCGGGAGATGACAGATCACTTGGAGTAGTAGGTGTTTGCTGACTAGTAGACAATTGTGATGTATCAGAAGATGTGGTAGGTGATGATGCTATGGGTGAGAGCGACGACAATGGTGATACTGAGTTCAAGCTGGAAGTAGTTGGTGTTACTAGTGATGTTGTGTTTGAATCAGACATTGTCAGCTGAGATGAAGTAGAAGGAGATGCAGTAATCGGGGAGTAGGAGCTGGTTGTGATTGGTGTAGGTGTAGATGCTGAAGAAAAAGTAGGTGTAGTTGTAAAAGCAGATGTGAATGGGTCCCCAGTTGTAAGAGCAAGGGAAGTTTCACCAATAGACGACTCTACACGATTTTCTGTAAAAGACGAAATCGTGGACGGAGGTGTGTTACTGGTCAGCAAGAAAGACAAATCTAATGTTTTTTCTCGCCTATTTGCACTAGCAGTTGATGAACTTGTTTCTAGCAAAGATGACGGTAAGGTTGGTGAGGAGGTAACAACGGCAGCAACGGCTGTAGCAATGGCAGTGGTGGCAGCAGAGGTGGTGGCGGTGATGGTCACACTACTAAGAGTGATTGCTGGTATTGAAGTATCAGCCACGAATGAAATCTTACACTGAAGTTGAAATGGGTGAAATATAGAAAAGAAAAATTTAAAATCCAAATGCTATTTGCGTTTTGTACCTACAAAGTGAGGAAACTTGTTGTTGACACTTGGTAGCAATATATATATATATATCTTGTTGGTATTATTTAGTTGAGATGAAAGCTTTGTGTCTGCAGCTGGAAAGCTATAATTAGATACGGAAAAATAATAAGTATTGAACAACAATAGAGAAGAAAAATAAAAAGTGGATGACTTTTGGCTGAGTGTTAGTACATCCTTTCCAGAGTAAAGGAAGTTTAGAAAGAGTGACTGGTTTGTATGAAAAGGGTAGTAAAGGATGTAAAGGCTGAGTTTGTAGTGAGATATGGTTGGTTGTAGTGAGATGAGTGAGATTAAAGTATATGTGGTGAGGCTCAAACGAGGTTGTAAAGATATGGCTATTTGATGAAAGAGAATAGGCGGATCTTGTTCTTTCTTTATAATCCTTTAGCAAACTTGTGATTTTCCTCTTGATTTGCTTATGTGTAAGGTCTAAGATTACTTTTGTTTTTGTAAAGAGAAAATCTCATTGCTAAATAGAGAAAATAGGGAAAGGGGGAGGAGGGGGGGGGAAGGAAAAATAGAAGGAGAGGTAGCTTAGGGACACGGGGGAAGCACGGGGGAGAGGCAGAGTTTATTACAACATACAACCATAAAAAAAAAGGGAAAAAGGCTGTACTCTGGTTTATGCTCTGCGTTGTAGCTGATCTTGACAGGTTATATAATCTGTCAAGATCAATAATGGTGGTGCTGATGGCTACCACTGATGTATTTTCATGCAAAATCAAGGGGTGGGTGGGGAGGGAGGGCTCTCTCGTGTTTCCCACCTCGGAGATATTAAATGGAAAAAAATTAGTTCTATTTAAAGTATGTATGTATCGATGCGCAAAGATAAAATAACGAGGGTAGTGTACTATACCCAAAAACGGCAGCTCATCTCTCATTGAAGACCTGAAATTTGCAAACAATATGAAGACAGCACAACAGTATAAACCATTGTTTGGAGAATCAACTGGTGAGGGATGAGAAGTAGTTGTTGAAAATGTTGAAAATGGTGGATAATATCATTGCTTTTTCATTTGCTCATAGACAAAATGTCATTTCAATTTGAGATCTTTTGCTTTTGTGTCTTCTTTTTATAGAGTCTGAAAAGAAATCAGACACTTTTCTTTATTTATTTTTTTTTGCTTCGCTTTTCTGCAGGCTCTATTTACGAGCCAAAAATAGCCTATCCTTGATAAAGACGATTTAGGTAATGCATGCGGTGGCTACTATAGTCGCACCCAAATGATCTATTTTCTTCTTGATTTCTTATTAGAGACAAAATTTCAGATTTAGATTGGTGATGAGGTTACTAAGTCTTGGGTATATTGATAAATTGCACTTTTAGTAAAAACTGTGTGTCGTACAGTGATACGCAACACTATCGAGCACATTGACTACACCGACGACACTAGTAATATAAGCATTATGTAGCCATATAAAAGCGACTCTTTTTATCACTTTTTCTCTCAACTACAACCCAACCTCTCTATTTACCAAACTACTAAATTAAAAGTTTCTAAATTTGAAGTTGCTTAATTTTAATCGAGTTGGGGGTTACTGCTACTCTAAACAAATTATAATTGGATTGTGATTTACCACTTTGTTGGCAAATTGTCGCCACGAAAACATTAAACAATAATGTCACGCAAGAAAGAAAAGTACAACTCCTCATTAAAAAAAGTGCAACTCTCCTTGATTTAGAAAAGAACAACTTTAAAACTCTCCTTGATTTAGAAAAAGAACAACTTTACAACTTTACAACTCTGCTCAATTACAACTTTACAACTCTGCTCAATTACAACTTTACAACTCTGCTCAATTACAACTTTACAACTCTGCTCAATTACAACTTTACAACTCTGCTCAATTACAACTTTACAACTCTGCTCAATTACAACTTTACAACTCTGCTCAATAAAGAGTGGAGACAAACTTATTATTTTTCAAATTCAATTTTGATCCCCAAACATTAGCATCACGTGACTTCATACATCTGCTCATAACTGTATATCATTTTCCTTTTTCCTTTTTTTTTTTTTTTAACAAGAATCTGGCAGTATGTATTAGTTATTCCAAAAGTAATCAATCTTCTATTGATGACGTATAATCCCGATTTTGCATCCAAAAGTGATTATGTGTAAATATTATGTAGCCACTAGCTACAGACTTCCTATTCCCACAGAATAGACTTACCTTGTTAAAACTCTAATTAACTTTTAGAATCGCAGCAGGGGAGGAGGAGGGGGGGCAGGGCTCTATCTTACAACCAAAAGAGCTCACAAATGGCGGGGCTTGATCCCTTTTTGCTTTTTGCTGAGAGCTTCCCCGATTTGGTAGCACGAGTGTCTCATTTTTAATTCACGACACTGAAATTTTGACACTGCTTTCAAAAAGGAGCCGCCCACTAAAAAAAAAAAAGGTTGAATGTGGAGTTTATCAGTTACTTATCAAAGAGATCCCTCGGTACAACCTTCCACTTTATACAGTCTTATAGATACTTTACTAGATATTTTGATCAACTATGACTATTACAGAGCCTAAACGTATGGACAATACTATGGCGTTGTCCTTACTCAAGCTATACAGGGCAAATCGATCTTTACTATTAAATACATCATATATTGTTCTAATAACGGCAGCGTTCACGGGAGCAGCAAGCACTGGGCTATCCAAAACTTCAACTGCAAAACCAGAAAAGCAGCTAGAACAGTCACTGCAGAATAGTAATACTACTGCTACTGCTACTGCTACTAAGAAAAAATACCCGAAATTGTCGCGCCAGGCTTTTGAGCGATTGGCCAAGGCTATTATTCCTACTTATCACGATAAAGTTATTGGCTACTTGGTTTCTCACTTGGTGTTATTGGTAGTGCGTGCATTGCTAACTATAAAAGTAGCAACTTTAGATGGTCAACTTGTAGGTGCCTTAGTCTCGAGAAGATTGAAAGTTTTCAGTAAATACCTATTGATTTGGTTGTTGATTGGTATACCTGCTTCATTAACAAATGCGTCACTATCGTGGACAAAAGAGAATTTAAGCAAAAAAATTCGAGAAAACTTGAATCAATCAATTATGCAAGAATATTTGCCTGACAATCTTGATGCTAATTATTATTCCTTGATCCATTTGAGTGATAACAAGATTAAAGACCCTAATCAGAGAATTACAACCGATGTGTCTAGACTAGCTTCTGCTTTGAGTAGTTTACCCGGTCAATTACTCAAACCTACTTTAGATTTATTGCTCTGTGCAAGACAATTAAGTCAGAGTGGAGTTGGAAATGGTGAAGGAACTTTGGCCTTGGGGATTCTTGCTCATTTTTCAACAATGATCATCAGATTCTTTTCACCGCCATTTGCTAAACTAGCTAGTGAACGTGCGAATCTTGAAGGGCAATTAAGATCAGCGCATTCTAAAATCGTTACCAATAGCGAGGAAATTGCCTTTTTGAAAGGCCATTTCAGAGAATTGGATTATATTGACTACTGCTATTATACTTTGGAAAGATTCAGTAAAATGGAGTATTGGAAAAAGGCTATCCATGAAATTGCCCAAACTTTTATTGTTAAATATTTCTGGGGTGCCGCCGGTTTAGTCTTGTGTTCCGCTCCGATATTCATTTCGAAATATGTAGGTGAAAATCCAGACAAAAATGCTGCTGGAAATTTCATCACCAATAGAAGATTATTAATGAGTGCTTCCGATTCCTTAGATCGATTGATTTTTGCCAGAAAGTATCTTTTACAAATTGTCGGTCATGCTACTAGAGTTTCCGATTTCCAAGACACGTTAGCTGATGTGGAAAAACGGAAAAAGACAATTACATCAAATGTCAAGTTCAATAATGATGAAATAGTCTTTGATAAAGTAAAGCTATTAACCCCAGCTAATGTCACTTTGATTCCATCCTTGAGTTTTGAAATTAAATCGGGTGATCATTTGTTAATTGCAGGTCCCAATGGATCAGGCAAATCATCTTTGTTCAGAATGCTTGGTGGATTATGGCCAGTAAAAGAAGGGACAATAACAATTCCAACTACGAAAAATATGTTTTATCTTCCACAAAGGGCATACTTGGTTCAAGGATCATTAAGAGAACAAATCATCTATCCTCATTCCGTACAAGAGCAGAAAAAGGATGATTCGAAATTAAAGGAGATTTTAAGAGTATTGAACTTGAGCGAGTTTGCAGATCAGCTAGATGAAGTAAAATGTTGGGATGAAGAATTGTCAACTGGCGCACAACAAAGATTGGCAATGGCGAGATTATATTATCATGAACCCAAATTCGCAGTGTTGGACGAATGCACTTCAGCAGTGAATCCCGATATGGAACAGTTTATGTATCAATATGCTCAAAAACTTGGTATTACACTACTTTCAGTAGCTCACCGACCTGCTTTGTGGCACTTCCATAAATACCTTTTGAAATTCGATGGCAAAGGTGGATATTTTTTTGGAAAATTAGATGCAGAAAAGAGATTGAAATTGGAACAAGAGAGGATTGAATTGGAGAAATTATTAAGAGATATGCCTGTACTTAAAGAGAGATTAGCTGAATTGAAGAAAGTGTCTCAATTACAACACGACAAGTATCGTCATTGAAAAATAAATTGGAAGAAGAAAAAAAAAGAAGAAAAAAAAGAGATGCTAATTTTATACTACTATTATACATATACATATAGCTGTATATATATATATATATGTGTGTGTGTGTGTGTATCTATGTGTGTATGTGTATTTAGTTCTACCTTCTATTTGGTCAATGCACTTTCGGTAAACTTACCATTTAATAATAACCCAGTCATGATTTTGGGCAAGACTTCAACTTGAAACTTTTCAAAAGGGAAGCTTTCACCATCAATGCTTATATAGTGGTTCTTGGCTGACATTCGAGGCACTAATCTATATGCATTTACTTTGGCATGCACTACCTTATCATCATTTATATGAGTTCCCAGTTCGACATTGAGCAAGATTGAACTTAAATTCACCATTGAAGTACGATGAGAATCGGTTATGATCATATCCATATATCCATCATTCGGCAATGCAGCAGGAAAAAATTGGGCATTTTTGGAAACGTAGGGCATTTTACCTACATAAAGAATATTTAAATTCTCGGTAATTTTGGAAGGTAACATTTCCCATGTTGAAGGTACAGGTTGATCTAAATTTGGCAGATTAATTTTCAAGTCTTTTAAAGTCACTTGATATAATAAATCATCATTATTATTACCACCACCATTACTATTACTACTATCACTACCGCTTGTAATTCCTCTTCTTTCCAATGATGATACATATTGGCTCACATGTTGTTTTATTTCATACTTATCATAAGTATAATAATTAACATATAAGTCACATGGGTACGTTGCGCCCAGAATTACTTTTTGAAGCACGCCTATTTCAAACCGAACTGGACCCAACCATCTCAAATGTTCGGTGCCTATATCTGAATCTGCTATTATTCCGTAACATTGACTTAGAAATGATAATTTTGTACTCATATTCTCGCCTGTGCCTTGAGTTACTGCCATTAAATCCATTTTGCAGGGCTCAGACTTGAGCATTAACCAAGTGGCAACTTCAGGATGGTTTGATCCTCCTAACGTGCTCAAAGTTAAAGCATTTCCCGACCCACAGGGTAATTGAGTTATAATCACATTATTGAACGCCTCAACACCAGAATCTGGTCGTTGGTAAAATCCATTTATGACTTCGTGAGGTATACCATCACCTGAACAGCACACTATTATATCATATTGGTCAATATCCAAATCTCGAGCTATTTCATAAGCGTGACCGGAATATTCGGTATTTTGGTATGTTATTTTGCAATGAGCAGCCTGCAATATTGGCTTTATGTGTTCATTGTAGATTTTCACTGCTTTCCCCTGTCCACCGTGAGGATTTATAAGCACAAGTATAGATGGCTGTTGCATGACTCTATGACGGTAGGATTTGTTTAGAATGTAGCGAATTATCGAAGTTACCCTCTCTTTGGCGCTTTGTTGTTGTTGTTGTAAATCAGGATTGCAATTTTGCACTTGGATATTCAACGTGTTTATAGACACTTTAGTAGCCAGAAGCTGGTAGTTTTGGTGATTGGGCACAACATAGGTTAATTTGAGTTCATTCGAGTCCCATTCCAAAGTCCTTGGTTCCACATAAAGTATATTTTTGTAAGATATGAATCTTGGCACTTTTGGACCCTCTTCTTTTGTTTCCAAGCAAGCAAAACACGCAGCTAAGTTGTCACTAAACAATGAGTTGTTACAGTTGTTGCTATCATGTTCGTAATAAGTTGCAGTATCTCGTGATCTATGTGTAAACAGCAGCAGTATGGAGGAATCAGGGTCCTGAAGTTGGCTTCTGATAACAATACCCTGTGAAGTTAAAGTTATTGGGACCACATCTGTAAGCTGATAAAGTAATTGCTCCGAAGACATAAAGAAGTTCCAGCTTTAGTGACTCTATTCTACCTACAGTGATACCACTCTATTCTAATACCAACAATTTATAACATAAAAAGAGTGAATAAAGTTTTACAAAAGCAATTGATATTGAAAAATAAAATAAAAAGATCGAATCTAGACAATCAACAGAAATGTCGATATTGAAGTGTAAAAACCAAACAAACAATTTCAAAGGGCATTGAGTAAAAGCTGCAGAGAGAACAATTGCGTAGAAGAATTTGGGGGAAAAACAGCAATTGTTTGTGTCTCGGCACTATCGACACTATCGACACTATCGACACTATCGAGCGAAGCGAGATAGTGGTGCAGCATGTAATGCAGCACGTAATGCAGCACGTAATGCAGCACGTAATGCAGCACGTAATAGCAGCACTATCGAGAGCGAGATGTCCACTCTCGACAACATCTTGCTCTGATAGTTGGGGCCCTTTGCTACCAAGAAAAAATCCATTTGCCAGGAGAACTGATACTAGTAACTTTTCAAGTTGCTAGAAGTAAACTGATTACTATTATGTCACAAAACAAACCCGCGTTGCTGGTTTGTTTGATCATTGCACAGAGAAGGGCATGGTATCCTTACCCGTGTGCTACATTATCAGGCTCTTTTGGCATTTGCATATATAAAGTTTGATGATGGACGTTTGGGCTCTTCTTTTGGTGTTGGCATTGGTGTTGTGCCGTTTCGANACACTCAATGGACTTGTATCACGTGATCGAGTAAAATAGCGACGAGTCACGTGCTTTGGGACCTTTCCCTCTTTTTTTTTTTCTTTTTTTTTTTTTGTATATCATTTCTCGATTCACTTTTCAAGGTTCATGGTTTGGGCCCAAGCTACTTGACAAGAGTTACGGTTGGACAAGCTACTTGACAAGAGTTACGGTTGATCAAGCTACTTGACAAGAGTTACGGTTGGACAAGCTACTTGTATAGTTGGACAATCTAGCTGCATCGCAAACTCACAAGTGGTATTCCTTTCGCTAGTGTCGCGCTCGATATTGTTGACGAGAGCTAGTATGCTCCACTATCTCGCTCTGCTCGATAGTATCGCGCTCAATAGTGTCGCGCTCCATAATGTCTAACTCTTTTTTTTCTTGTTATTTTGCAACCAATAACCAATATTGAGACTGTTCCATGAAGCAGATATTCATTGCATTCTTAAACATTGTATCGGCGCTTAAGATTCTCCAGCAATTCAACGAGAAAACGCATCTCTATCCAATCGATAAACTCTCTTCATTAAACCTTATCCATGAGTATTATCAACTGATTAAAGAGATAGAATCGTACCATCTTTCTAACTTGTCAGTTCTTCATATACCAAGTACAAAATCAGTGATATTCAATGAATGCATCCTTTCTCCCGAAAAACCGCCGAAATTTATTGAGCTCAGCTATGAGAATATGACAATAACAAACTCTTCGCATGATATACAACTGCAACTGTCTTGGTCGTCATCATGGATTCCAATTAGTGATTGTGTAACCAATCACGCTGGTGACAAAGCTACGTACAAACAAACATGGTATATCGAGTTAGATTTCGGATTCGATTTTCGTCTCACATATGGCGGGTTTTTCGTCAATTTGGGTCCTTCGTTGAAAAATGAGTTTATTATAGGAAAAGGAATAGGTGGAAGTTATACATGTGATGTGAATCCTCAAAACACTTTACAATTTGTAATTATGTTTCAAAGATTTCTAATTGACGGTGTTCAATATAGAAGTGTTCTCAAAAGGAAAAACAAAAAAAGAGTAAAGTTTGGTAAATGGATCCCATTCACTACTTTCGAACAAATTGAGAGAAATAGTATACAGATTGCTTGCTTTACTGATCCCCGATACTTGCAATGTAAAAATTGAAAACAATAACAAAAAGGAAAAAAAAATAAGCTCAATGGGTATATTCACATCTATATATATATATATATATATATATATATTTACTCTTCTAAATCATCTCCACTCAACGTAAATGGCTCAGGCAATGAAGCTTCGGTTATATTCAACTGTCTTACTGTTTTGATAAACTCGAATTCTTCCTCAGGTTTAGTATCCTGCAAGACTATTATGCTTCCGGCACCTTTGTATTTCCTAACTGGAATGAACCTATCATCTTTGATAAATGAAACATAAGGCGCTTGCTGAGGTAATACCCTTGATAAGTTTTCAATTTTATATGGGGTCTTAGTATAACGTACAGTGACAGGTTGTTGCAGCTGCTGGTGTAAAGATTCCTTCTTATCATCTTTACTTTCATCCTTATCAATCTTTTTATCTCCAGTTTTCTTTTCTTCATTGGGCTTATTCTCCTCCTTCTTCTTTTCCTTATCAATATCCATTTTATCCTCATCTTTCTTTGATTGTTTCTTCTTGGCTCTATTTTTTGCTTTTACTGTTGTCGACAACACAGCAGTAGCTAGCTTGTCTGGCTGTTTCTCTTTAGACTCTTCAACTTTAGGAGGATACTGGAAATACTCAGGGTTTGTATGACAATTTAACTCAAACTTGGGTATTTTCAAATCTTCGCCTCGGACTCCAATAATCGAAGTGGGTGTAAACGACAACGACAAGAAATGCGCTAATGGGAACCAATACCACGATTGCACAAATATCGCTAATCCAACAATGGCCCTCGTGTTCAAAGTACTTGTCAGTGCATTTTCAACGTTAATTGTTACATTTCTTCCACCAGCATCTATTATACCTTGCGCCAATGTAGCACCAAATTTGGCCAATGCATCTTCATGCTTATTCTTAATAGTATCAGCATATTGTGTAGTAAACTCTTTGACTTTTGGATAAATAAACTCATTTTGTTCAATCAAAATCATGGCTGTGGCCATCATTGCACCTTGCCTAACAAAGTCCACTGGATCTTTTGTTAACAGTTCTATCACTTCAATTGCTGGTGCATATGCTCTTCCGACACACGAAATTCCCAAGGCAAGAGCTGTTCCATACCTTACATGTGGATTATGTGATTGCGATAGCAAACTTACCAACTGTGGTGCTGCAGTATAATCACGAATTAAAACAAATCCTAAATTCAAAACCGATGCTCTTCTCACATCATCACTTGGATCAGATACAGCATAATGCAAAAGCTTTTTGATGGCCGTTTCACTTGCAGTACCTGCAAACGCCAAACCAATAGTAAACGCACCCCCGTATCTCAAAATAGATGACTCTTGACTCATCAAATCGTCAATGATATAACTTGCTTTACTTTCACGACCATATTGCAACAAGGCTATTCCTATAGACAAGGCCCTAATGATATTCTCATGTTGGGTTTCCAATGCATATGTGAGCATATCATGAGTAGCTGCTTCATCGCCTGACCCAAGCTTCACCAAACCCATACCATAAGCAGCCGCTTGTGATGAGATTGCTGAGTCGGAATAAAGTACAACTTTCAAAGATTCATACAATTCTTCCGATTTGGAGCCCATTCCTGCAACACCAGCACCTAATGAGGCACCATGAAGTTGAACATCAACATCATTCGATCCTGAGGCATTGCCATTGTCATCGATAAAACTTTTCAAAAATCCAGTAACTTCTCGTCCGTGGCCGGCAAATATTAAACCTAGAGCAAATAATGAACCGCCTTTAGTATGTGCGGCACTTGTTGATCCAGGCAAATATGGTTTTAAAATAGTACGACCTTGCGATAAATTCCCCATGTGGATAACACCAAGTGCTGCTGTTGCCGAGAATTTCGACCAGTTCGTAGCTCTTCCTAGCCATTCCAAGTTTTTCCTGAAAAAGGAGTCGTCAGTGGTACCAGCGTGCATATATGCATTGGCAAATGTCACTGCTGAATGGAAAACTGAGCTTCGGCCATCTAATAAATTCTTGGTCTTGTTCAATATGGAAATATCGGTATTATTGTTTTTATAAAGAAACGTATTGTCAAAATCGCAAGTTGGAACTCCCGACAAGATGTTTAAAACCTTTTTGGTGCTGGTGCTGGTGCTGGTGCTTAAATTATCGTCAGAGTTTGATGATAATGACTCTATAACATCATCCAAAAGCTCCTGAGTTGCGGTATGCACCAAATCAAAAGCAACTTGGTATGCAATCAACTGTTGTCCCTCTTTAGCCATCAATTTTTCAAACAACATGATTGCCAATTGTGAGTCGTTCAACTGTACTATGATCTTGGTGATGGTGAAAAAATCTTGGTGTTTTTTCAATGACAACAATAACGTTATTAATGAGTTCAAAACTTGGATTCTAAAGATGGCATTAGTTGTTGTAGAGTTTGTGCATACCAAAATGTAATTTATCAAATTCAATCCATTCTCTTCATTTTGAGCAATTTGGTCTTTCAAGATAGATTCAACCAAGTCCAACCTATATGACTCCAAAGCGATTCCCAAAGTCAATTTGACTTCGTTTGCTTTTAGACATTTTTCCAACATTTTCTCATAAATCACTTGTAATCTGGGGTCTATATTCACCAGTTTGTTTTCAAACTTCTTCTGGGACAAGGAGTTATACAAATTGATACATTTACTAACAATTGTCTCCATATATTGCGATTGCTCCTCTATATCAAACTCGTCGCCGGCGGCTAATGAATATTTCACCGAGGCATCGAAATCTCCCAAATTGTAGTAAACCTTGGAAATCACCAATGCCGCCAAGGCTCGCTTTTCAAACAGCTCGTCTTGATACAACTGTTTAAGGTCAGCTATCTTATTTGCAATTTCGGCCCATAACCTATCCACGACATCGTTCAATGACAATAATGCATACGACTTTAAAGTATTGTCTGCTTCACCAAGAAGCGCCAAATAGGGAGCCGCTGAAACCAAAGCCATTTCAAGCAACTAAACAAGAGACAAATCAAAAAAAAGATTGAGCAACAATAACCTATTTCAACTGGGGTTCCTTCCTTCCAACTTATTCCCAAGCCGGAAAATGCCTTGTCAACTTGATTATGGTTTATTGCAAGGTTTTTTCCTTGCACTTATATTGCCACCAGTGGTTTCTTTAAGTGGCATTTTTCACTACTGATGGATTTGTCGTGTGTGCACTACCCTCATCTGGATTCTACACTACTATTCCTCTACTGTGTTCCTCTACTACTCTACTGTGTTCCTCTACTACTCTACTGTGTTCCTCTACTACTCTACTGTGTTCCTCTACTACTCTACTGTGTTCCTCTACTACTCTACTGTGTTCCTCTACTACTCTACTGTGTTCCTCTACTGTGTTCCTCCACTACTCTACTGTGTTCCTCTACTGTGTTCCTCCACTACTCTATTGTGTTCCTCTACTGTAGCCCTCTACTGTATTCCTCTACTGTATTCCTCTACTGTATTCCTCTACTATATTACTACTACTATACTACTACCTTACTCTACTAATTAGTGTCTTCACTCATTATTGATAGTCAGTGTTGCTCCACTATCTCGCTCTGCTCGATAGTGTCGATTACTCTACTAATTAGTGTCTTCACTCATTGTTGATATCCAGTGTTGCTCCACTATCTCGCTCTGCTCGATAGTGTCGATTACTTTACTGTATTACTGCATTATACTATATTACTGTACTATTTACTCTATTATATTACACTCCTCCTTATCTACCACTAGTATATTAACACTACTGTTATATGTTGACTATAGTATTACAATTATATGTCGATTATAGCGTTTTTTTATCATCGTAATCACTTCTACTACTTGTTACGATACTATCAAGCAACATTATCGAGCAACATTTAGTAGTGGAGCACACTGACTAGCTGCCACGGATAATTTGCAGCTTGTTACAACAATATCTAGCTTTGCTCGATAATGTCGATAGTGTCGATATTGTCGATAGGGTCGCTTAATACAACAACCGGGTAGCAATCTTATACGGAGTTTGCTCCAATTGCTCGTAAAGAGATTTGATATCGCTGATATCGACATCAGAAATATCAGCCATTAAATAAGCAATATCACCCTGAGAATCACTAAATTGTTTTTCAATATTATGGTTGGACAAAATATTGTTCACCGTTTTCAAAACACCAGGAACATTGTGGTGGATGTATAGTACTCTAACAACATTCTGCTGATCCAAATCTAATGGTCTCAACGATACTTCTGGGAAATTGACTGCTCCTTGTGAATTACCCTCGTTAACGTATTTCGATAATGCATTAGCAACTTCTACACCAATGGCAGATTGCGCTTCCTCTGTAGACCCGCCAATATGTGGCGTCAAAATAACATTTCTCAATGATGTCAACTCACTTGCCCACTCATTCAAATCATCACTGAATAATCCTTCGCCATTCTTAGCAGGCTCATGAGGATAAACGTCCAATGCAGCTCCACCAATCTTACCGGCCTTCATAGCTTGGACCAATGCTGGTATATCAACAACAGTACCTCTAGAGGCATTAATCACATAGGCACCATCCTTCATAGCAGCAAATTGAGGTGCACTCAACAAATTCTTGGTGTCTGCAGTAGCCGGTACGTGCAAAGTAACAAAATCAGCCCTGTTCAATAACTCATCCAAGGTTGAAACTTGTTTCGAATTACCCAAGGACATAATGGTCATTATATCGTAGTAAATCACATTCATACCCATTGCCTCTGCAAGAACAGATAACTGTGATCCAATATGTCCATATCCGACAATCCCCAAAGTTTTGCCTCTTATTTCCCAGCATTTGGCACTAACTTTATTCCATGTACCAGTATGCATTTCAAGCGACCTATCACCCAATTGTCTTGCCAATGTAATAATCTCGGCAATGATCAACTCAGCAACTGATCTCGAGTTGGAAAAGGGGGAGTTGAAAACAGCAACACCAGCTTTTGCTGCAAAGTCCAAATCAACTTGGTTGGTACCAATACAGAAACATCCAATAACAACTAAATTTTTGGCAAATTTCAACACTTTTTCAGTTAATCTGGTTTTGGATCTAATACCAATAGCATGTACATCTTTAATTTTCTCAATCAACTCTTCTTCTGGTAACGACGATTTGTAAAATTCAACTTGGTATCCTTGACCCTTGAAAATGTTGATAGCTGTTTGATTAACATTCTCTAATAATAGTATCTTGATATCTCCAGTAGAAAATGGTTTTAATGCTTTTGTTGCTTTGGAAGGAACATACTGACTCAAATACGATTGTGTTGGAGAAGTGGAAACAGCATTGGGAGAACCTGAAAGATTCAATGCTTGCTGAAAGCTATTGACTATTTGTTGTGGCATAGACATATTTCAATCTGGATAGTTAAACCTAACAAGTATAGACACACAGATTTGATTATCTATCTATCTATCTATCTATCTATCTATATACTGTAGTGAAATTTTTTTTTTTTCAGTGAGTAATCAAGGTAACATTTCACTCCAAGTCACCTGATATGACATCTACAAGAAAAATTTCAAGTTTCATTGTGGAAAACCACTATCGAGCAGAGCGAGATAGTGTCAATGACAGCTAGTGTGCTCCTCCACTATCTCGCTCTGCTCGATAGTGAATAAAAAAAGTTTAGATTCTAACTACCAAGTAGTTTGAATCTATCTCGCCTGATCCTTACTTTTGTATTTCAATTACGCTTTGCAGTTACTGTTTCTGGTCTAGTATTGTGTGCAAAAAGTGTCAGTGGTGTCTATTTAACTTCTGTATTCTTTTTAGTATCGGTAGCGCAATAATCTTGTCACTATCGAGCAGAGCGAGATAGTGGAGCACACTAGCTGCCACCGACACTATCGAGCAGAGCGAGATAGTGGAGCACACTAGTTGCCACCGACACTTTTAATTATATATATGGCACCCTTTCATCATGAAAAATGGCACCCTTCAATTATGATAAATATTCTACGTAAATGAATAATTATACAATTTGCTTTATTTGACAGTGCCCAATAGCCGCGTATTCGGTGAGTATTTATCACATCTTCTCTACATCTACTTCCAATTCAAATTGAAACAAATTTGAACGTATATATATTCGGTAGTATTGACTCTAATTGATCAGTATCTGTGTAGTCAATGTATTGATATATTTTTTTAATCTAAATTGATACAAAAAAATCTCAATCAAGGGATATTAATTAATACTAATAAATAAATCATAAATCGAATAATCTCGTAAAGATAAGTATATGTCATTAATTATTAATAACCTCATACTGTATCCAATTAATCGGCTTTTATTGACACACGGGTTTAGTTGAACTTTGTTTACTTTCCAACCAAAAATTGATCCCTGTTCCTGCAAGTAGTAAGTGATTTGCGCCGCCCCCCCTGAAAAGTAAAAAGAATACCCCTGTTTTCTCAAACCCTGTTTTCTTAAAGCAAAAACTCGCGCGCAAAGGAAAGCATCACATGTAGAGAGAGCAACAAAGAGAGTTCTAGTGGGGGTAGGGGGAAGGAGGGGCTATAAAGTTCAGGGGGTTCAGGGGGTTCGAGTTGGGGTTGGGGGAAGGGGGGGGCGGGGGGAAAGGTCAAAATAAATTCAGCTGAGTTTTCCATAATAATGCAACTTTGAAACAATTTCAATAAAAGAAAGAAAAAAAAAAATTAGACCAGAGAAAAAGCGTGTTTTGAAATGTTTGATACAAACCAATTTTCTTTTGACGAGCTATGTCTATAGCGCCCCCCCTTAACTAAACTAATCTTTTTGATTCTCTGACCATCACCCCATCCTTTTAACCGCCTTCTTTTTACATTTTCTTTTTTTTGTAATTAGGCTTGGGCTTGTTTAAGTGGAAAAAAGTGTCCCTTATACTTTTTTTATCATTATCACTGTTGTTGTTGTTGTTCATATAGATCTGTCTTTATCAAGTTACTTGCATCAACACTTTTCCAACGCTTCTTGCTTGAAAGTTTTTTTTTTCTTTCTTTTTTGTTCTAGAGGGGTGTGGGTGTAATCAGTGTGTGCGTCTCCCTGGAATAAATTGAGATGTCGCGCGTAGTCTCTTTATTGGGAGACGACGAGGTATTATCTAATCATGAATTTTCAGTAAGTTCAACTAGAAGTAATACGCCAACGCCATATAATTTTCTAACGCCCACGAATACGGGAATTTCCAGCAATAGTCCCTTTGATTCCAGTAGTGCCAATTTCCACAACATCAAAGTGATTTGTCGTTTTAGACCTGAGAATGAGTCTGAATTGAAGAGAGGTCACCAAATTGTTAGTTTCCCCAATGCGCAAACTGTATGTGTAACTGGTGCTAATTTCACAAACCATTTCACATTTGACCGAGTATTTCAACCAAATGCATCTCAAGCTGATGTGTACCTGTTTTCCGTTGGCGAAACTGTGGATTGTTTGTTAAACGGGTATAATGGCACTGTATTGGCTTATGGCCAGACTGGTTCTGGTAAGACTTATACAATGTTGGGAAATCCCATGGACGAGGAAATGATGGGGATAATACCCAGAATATGGCATGAGTTGTTTGAAAGGATTCTCACTATTGATGAATATACTATACATGTATCATTTTTAGAAATTTACATGGAACAGATTAAAGATTTGATGACCGAGGATAAGGAAGTTTGCGACCAGAGCAGATATACAATACACGAGGATAAACATCTAGGACTAGTAGTCAAAGGTATCAATCGCAAACAAGTTAACAACGTAATGGAAGCAATGGATATTCTCAATAAAGGGTTAAAATTGCGAGCTACATCTCCAACGGATATGAATTTGGAAAGTTCGAGGTCTCACACTATCTTGCAAATCCAATTATCTCAAAAAGATATAAACACTCAAGTGACAAAGAGGTCCAATTTATTCCTAGTAGATTTGGCGGGCTCGGAAAAAGTGAATAAAACTGGTGCTCAGGGACAAACCTTGAAAGAAGCTCAAAAGATAAATCTGTCACTTTCTTCATTAAGTAATGTAATCAATGCTTTGACTGACGGCAAATCAACTCATGTTCCATATCGAGATTCAAAATTAACAAGAATTTTACAGGACTCGCTTGGTGGTAATTCAAAAACTTCATTGATCATAAACTGTTCACCTTCATCAATAAACGAGTTGGAAATACTATCAACGTTAAGATTTGGAACAAGAGCTAAAACAATTAAAAATCACGCACGTGTAAATGTAGAATTGAGTCCTGAAGCAATGAGGCTGAAGTTCCAACAATTGGAAAAGACCAACGAGTCTAACCAGATTTACATCAAGCAATTGGAAGATGAATTAACCCACTACAAATATGGCCCAGAAGTTAACGGGGAAATAATAAACTCTCCACTGTTGTATTCTTTACGAAGAACTAGTACAGCCGGTAGCCCTTCTCCTTCTTCAATAAATGCTACCTCAAGATCAATAAGACAATCAAAAAGTTTTGCTTTTGATACTCGAATACCCTTATTACTACAGAACCTGCTATTGCTATCATCATCACCCTCACGCCCCTCACGACCTCCAACACGACCTCCACACAGTATGGATTTGCCCGCCATCCCTGGCACCACGACTACGATGACCACCTCCACTACTACCGTTCTCAACATAGACAATGAGTTGTTGCGTCGAGACGAAAAGATTAAAGAATTGGAAAATACTGTTTTGAACCTTAAAATGCAAAAGCTAAGGAATGCACATTATGAAGAAAGCAAGTTATTTTCTTTGGAGAATTCTCTACATAACATAAGCGCTAAATTGAATGAGGTTGAAATGATCAATGCCAATTTACGCAAACATTTGTTAATTAGTGAGAAAATAATTGAGAGTAGAGATGACAAGATTATTAAATTGAAATTTGCATTGAAGGAGCAACAGATGTTGATAAACAGAGAAACACTAGGATTTAAAAATCGATTGGGAGAAATTCATTTGAAATTAGCCGATTTAAGCAAGTTTAAAGAAGAGGAAATGATGATTAAACGACAAACTTTGCTATTACAACAAGAGCAACAAAAACAACTTACACTAGCACGACTGAGGAGTACACAAGGCGATGGTGGTGATAGTGGTGATAGTGGTGTTGGTAGTGTTGATGTTGATGTTGGTGGTGATGGTGATAGTGGTGATAGTGGTGGTGGTGGTGGTGGTGGTGGTTACAGTGATGATGGTGGTGATGGTGATGGTGGTGATAGTTATGATGGTAGTGATAGTGGTGGTGATGATGGCGGCGGCGACGTCTCATCTGTGCAATTGATTAGGAACGGCAATGCGGTACATATGATTGACACAGAGTCTGTGGTTGATTTTGGTGATCAGGAAACAATTTCAAATATTAGTCCTGATCCCGACCTTCTTGATTCATCAACTGATAATTTACCTCAAAAGAACTTTGGTTTAGCGGTAAATGGTACCCACCAAGTTGGAACTACTTGTTCCAACGCAAATTATAAGGGAGAGGGCTTTTTCATTTATGCATCGGAAAAACTTGATTCTCCATCTTCCAATGAGGAAGATGAGGAGGACGAGGACGAGGAGGACGAGGACGAGGACGAGGACGAAGAGGAAGAAGAGGAAGACAAAGACAAAATGGAAAAGAAGGAAAAGAAGGAAAAGAAGGAAAAGAAGGAAATAAAGGAAAAGAAGGAAAAAAAGGAAAAGAAAGAAAAGGATGGTTCAAACTATATTACAGTAAATGGTTTTCAAATTGAAAATAAACGAAGATCTACGTTATCAGCAAAGAGTATGAAATCAAATACTACTACAATCACGTCATCATCCATGGCAACAATAATACCCGATAAAGTGGAACAGACTTACGAGTGTAACACATCAATTATGTTTAAAGACAATCTAAAAGAAAAGAAACATAGTAGCAAAAATGGTAAAGTTTCTTTGAAATTGCTCAATTTGAAAAGCAATAAACCGTTGAAAACGGGATCAAAGAGGACGATGTAAGGAGTCAGTCAGTCAGTTGTTCTCTCACTCAATATAGTTGCATAGGTACAAAACAGAATAACAACAGGGACTTTATTGAACTCCAGTCATATCTCTCATGAATCGTAGTAATCTCTATTAGATTGCAAAAAAATCTTGGTGTTTTTTTTTCCCTTCTTTATTTACTACTCCTTCTTGTAAAAATCAAAAAGGGTATAAAGTCGCAAGCCGCATGAAGTTATCGCCATATATATATTTCCTTGGGTACTTAATTTCAATAGTCCTAACTGAAGAGAACCAATTTACAAGACGTGCTGTTGGTTCAGATGAGCTAATAGAGTCCTATACCTTTCATAACGAAAGTCATTTTCAAGAATCTCAATTATGGCGTAATTTAACTACTAAAGTTGATATGGATATGGAATTGGAATTGAATACTACTACAGATGCTACCATAACCATTCATTTCAACAATACAAACACAACATATGTCCTTGTCTCATTGCATCCACTCAAGTTTCAGGAGATTGATCCCGGTATTTTTGCCAAGACTTTTTTTTCAACAACAGTACCGCTATCAGGATGTCTTCGGATGATTAATGATACTTCGAGCATAACACATATCGAAGCAAGAGATATAACATTAACGGACCCACCACATATCCTGTTTGGGATTAATGTTCTTTTATCTACATTGAGCTATGATTTTGGTTTAGATGGAACAGGGGCAAAGTTTGGCTTGAGCAATACAATGATATGTCGGGGTACAAATGACCAAACTATACAAATATTGAAAAAAATGAGGTACATTTCTTTGCCCGAGGCTCGAGTTAGAAATCTACTGTGGGACAAGAATGGAAAATGGACAAAAGAAAAGTGGCAGGGATTATATACTTGGTATAAATTTAAAAAGTTGGGACTATTGTTTTTCAATATGAATGAATTGAAGTATGAAAAGCCGTATTGTGAAAGTCGACCAGAGTATCTACAATGTCAACTGCGCTTGAAGGAGTGAAAAGACAAAAAAACAAAGGAGAAAAAAGAAAGAGGTTATGGGTAAAAATGGTAGGACTAACAAAATTGCATTTCATTAATATTCTTTTATTGTTTCGAAATATATCAATTAAGCATTACAAACGGCGGTGTACAAGACAACCAATTCCAAAACGGCGGTTGAACCATCAGATAAAATGGTATCGGTAGTAACTGTTTTAGTTGCATAATCTCCATCGGGAATGTCTGTTGAGATAGTGGTACGATTTGGTGCAACAGCAGATACATCTGACGATGATGATGATGATGGTGGTGTAGCAAAAGTAGTTGATAAGGGAGCAGTAGAAGTAGCAGTTGTTGCTGGAACTGCACTAGTAACTTGAGGGACTTGTTGCGACGATCCTGATGATGCATTAGCACTAGCGCTTGGCTCTTCAGTGGGTTCAGATGCTGAACTATCGTTAGTTGATGGTTCAGCAGGTGTAGCAGTAGCATCAATTTCTCTTGTGACTGTGACGTATAATGTAGTTGAAGTCAAAGCTCCGGCTTCGTTGGTCCAGATATATACATCACCGTATACATCTACTACTGCAGGAATAGTTGTAGTTGCAACAACAGACGGTGTTGTGGTAATAACAGTAGTTCCGTCGTACGAAGTTGTATCTTCAGTTTCACCACGAACAAACGAATTAGCTGCCACCAAAAGCAACGAGACCAATTTAAGCGAAAGCATTATTCCTCTATATATCCTTGTTGATTTACCAAACCAAAATTGAAACCAAGAAAGAAGAGACTACAAGTTTCTAGAAAAAGCTGATAAGCAAATTATCAAGAAACTGTTATAAATATATACTTTCATGCAAGTAAACTTTCTACCATTGTTGTCCAAGAAGGAAATGCATAGCCAGTAACTTTTACAGATTTATTGGAGTCCTATAAAATAAACCAACTAAACAAAATAGAATAAAAAAAAGAAAAACTTGTTAGCGAGAGAGAGAGAGAGAGAGAGNAGAAAAAAAAAAAAAAAAAAAAAAAAAAAAAAAAAAAAAAAAAAAAAAAAAAAAAAAAAGCATCACCAACATATTTCCTCTTAAAAATAAACGCCGAGTACCTAAACCACTAGATTTTTCTTCTCTTAGTGCTTTTAACTCAAACTTGTTTCTTTAGAAATCAAAAAAGAATCGTGTTTGGTAGATTTGGTGTTTTCTTGGTGAGATTTTTCCATTTATTTTCTATCTGTAAAGAAAGCAAAACATAATACTTACACAAAAAGGAGATCTAAAAACTGTATCGGATCGCTACCGAATAGAGCCAGCACTAAAATAATATGTAACAGTAATAGAAGCAAATAACAAGTTAAATGAGAAGCAAATAACAAGTTTAATGAGAAGCAGGCAGTAGCAGGTTGATGAGGCCCCTCTTTTTTTTTAATTTTCTGGGTAAGCTAAAGCCATTTTCGATTAAAGCTTACTCTTTGGTTAAAAGTCGTTGTTGATACTTTTGTCTATGATAAACTCATATTCTCAAGAATAACAGATTCAATTCCTCCAAAATCCTCCTTTTAGTTGTCCAAAAGAAACAACTAAAAAAAACCCATATATATAAAGAGTAAACTATTAGTACCACGCTATTTTGTTTTCTTCTCTTTGTTACTTCTATATGACTTTATTAAGAATTAGATGAAAGACATCTCTTTTGAATGAAGCAATGGTGAAAAGCGCCGATACTTGAAAATACCTTTGAACTGGAGAGCACTCATAATACCAAACTTGTCCAACAGCAACCTCATCTCCCCTTTTTTCGTATCGTACCCACGGGTGCAAATTAGCATATGTCAACCCCCCCCACCCCCAAATATGCTAATTTGGCACCTATCAACCAGCTCATGCATGTGGATGTCCCACCACCAAACGCCGCATTTTTATATACCTACAAGACGTTTTCATGCAACAATAAGATGTGAAATTACTAAAAAAGTAAAAGCTAAAATCCATTTCCGCATTGAAAACCATCTAGTGTAATTTCGCGAAAGAAAAGTAATACATATTTTTTTTTTGTTTCTTTTCTTGACCACGGAAAAATCAAAATCACCTTTAATTGGTCTGGAATTTTTGGGGGGTAGTGGAAAGATGAAAAGACTGTTCTTGGTGGTATTGTAAAGAAGTAGAGACTGTTCTTGGCTTGTGTATATAAGAGAGAGGTTTCTAATAAAATGTTGCACTGTGAACTTACCAGCCATCTTGGGAAAAAAAAATTTTTACTGTATTATGTATATACTCGGTAGTAATTTTGGGCATCAATGAAAAATAACAAACAGTATGCACAAAGTTGGGATGTTAGTAACAAAGCTCTTTTGATATTTGACAGAGTACTTATTCACGATAAATACGAAATATTCTAGATGCAAGATGCAACAGATGCAATAAATACATGAGACTAATTTGGCTTTCAACTTGAAGCTAGTATATTGAGTATTTAGAGTGCCACATTATAGGCTATCGAGCAGAGCGAAATAGTCTATATCTACTCTTTCTATAAACTATCAACAACGCGACATTATAGGCTATCGAGAAGAGCGAGATAGTCTATATCTACTCTCTCTACAGACAATCAAGAGTGCGCCATGAACCACGGAGCCTATAACGCCATGAACCACGGAGCCTATGGCGCCATGAACCATCAAGGTATCAGCGAGCCATGAACCATACATATCAACAGTGCGCCAATACTGGTCAAATGATATCTTTCTCAACCAATTTTCTCCAATAGAGCAACAACTTCTACTTTAATTCGCATCTTTTCCCAACATCTTCAACTGCGCTTTCCAAAGTAGGAAACTCCTTAATCAACTTCTCACTCAATACGTTTCGCAACTGTCCAAACCCTCTCATTTTCCCCTTTAGTCTGGCATTCAATTTTGCACTCACCTCTACAAATTCCCTCGTATAAATATCAGGATTTCTTCCATCTTCGATATAAGTAATCACATCTACCGGTATGAGGTAATCCTTCAATAACTGCTCATCAGTGTTGGAGATTTGCTTCAATTGTTTTGCTAAAGTTTGCATCTTGTTGGTAAGTGCAAAGTTGGATTGCTGGGTGCCTTGATTATCATGTACTAGTATTCCCAATTCAATAAATGATTCAATCAAGTTCGATACTTGGTCTAAAAGTTGAATTAAAGGGGCATTACTGCCATTTGGTACAATCTGAGTCGTCGTCATGAGTCCCAATACTATCCCTACAAACCTTTTACAATTTCTCTCACTGGCAAACTGTAGCTGTCATAACCTCCATTTGTAGAAGTTGAAGTTTTTTCCTTGTTTCAATTCTCTCTCATTTTTTTTTTCTTTTTTCTTTTTTGGCAACTTGCCTCGTAAGGTATTCATATAACTAGAACTTGATCCCTCCTTCTGGATATTCAAGGGTTACAATGATAGTGACTATAAGGTATAACAAGGCCAAATACGAGTCATTTGAAAATAGGTATAAGAAGGACAATTCTTTTGTCCCCCCCACCTCTCTATCCAATAATCAACTGATTGAACTGAAGAGAAGAAAAACTCGTGCTAATATTGATCAAACATTTACAAGTATAGGTCAAATTGGCAAAAACGAAAACCACGGCTATGATAAAAAGCCTTTTAGTGATCCTACACAAGAAGTTACGGGAAATATAACGGGACTGCAGCTGCAGGTGCTTGAAGCCCCACCTCCATCACCACCTCGACCTATCACACCATCGAAAATTGTTAAATTCTACTATAATGGTGGTACCACCAGCACCAGCAAGATCAGCCCACATCGACTTAATAACGACAAAACTCTAGAAAACAACATTTTCAATCTGGATATAAGCAATGACAATTCAATCGCGGTACTTTTCCCCAAGACTCAACGCAAAATTGCGCGGATAGTATACCCCCATACACCAGGAGGAAGAGGAGGAGGAGGAGGAGGAGGAGGTACGACACCAGATACATACAACGTTCCGAGTTCGGTAAACACACCCGGGAGCAATGTCAGCACAAACAATTTTACTGTGACCACGGAAGAAACAACAGCGATGGTATCTGTGCTGTCGCCTGGCCTTTTAAATTTATCTGATTCTTCGTTATCTTCAGGATCATCATCGTCGGCCCACTCACAATCATCATCGTCGGCCCACTCATCATCACCATCAGGTCACTCGTCGCCTATCAAATACCAACCACAATCGCTGACGCCTACTTGTGAAAAAGCGATAGACAAGATGGATAAGTATAGTGATGTTGTGAATTACATTGCTGATAATGAAGGAAAGGATACAATTCAGGCATTACGAGAAGCTGAAACAGAGTGGTTAAAGAACTTGGTTGTTGTTGCTAATCGGTTGAATTATTTAAAGGACTTGTATAAGGTTGTTGAGGTTGTTAAAAAGAAGAAATTAGGCGAAGAAACGTTGCTGGATTAGACTTGAAAAAAGCAGCTAGCTACAGAAGACAATGAGAGAGTATAGAAGGAAACATGACAGCACTCACATACACTCATATCCACATGCACATACACTCATATCCACATGCACATACACTCATATCCACATGCACATACACCCATATCCACATGCACATATACACATGCACATACACGAGCAAGTACCTCTTTTCAAGAAACAAGGTCTATTCATCTATTCATATATTCATCTATCATCTATCATCTATTCATTTATTCATCTATTCTAATCGATTGCGGCAAATCACACTGTTACTTGAGATATATTGGGTATAGACACGACCTCAATTTGCAACCATTAAAAAGTTTGTTAATTTTTTTTTTTTTTTTTTGGCTTTGGCTTTGGACAAAAACGGTTAAATTGGTACAAATGGTGCTGACACATTACAAGCAGGAGGTGGTGCTACAAGCGGGAGATACTACAAGCAGGAGGACATTGCAAGTATAAAAGACGATGTAACTCTTTCTAAAATATTTGACGGTATAATGAGATAGAACGTCCCTCCGTGTGTTGCATCAACCTGTCAAAAGTTTCCTTTGCTTATTCTCATCTAGGATATTAAAATTGTTTTTCAACATTCACACTTGGGGAAGGGGAGGGCCGGGGCCTTACTTACTTACTTGCATTCAGCTCAAATCAACCTCACACACACACACACACTAAAGTTGAAGAAACATTTACTTTTTCTAGTGGTGGTTTATCCTGCATATAAATCCAGACAAAAGTGAGAGCCGCGCTACCAAAAGAGCTAAGCGGTTAAAGCTTTTCTTTTTTTTTTTTTCCCTTCACACACTCACTACTAAGCAAACAGTTTATTTCAACACAAGTCAAGCCAATTTGTTTTATAACACAAGGCAATTTCTTTTACAAGTCAAGCCAATTTGTTTTACAAGTCAAGCCAACTTGTTTTAGGCTAAATATAATACTTTTGTGATATATGAAGCCGGTGGTATCCACATTTCAAGCATATTGTTGTTTCGTAACTTCTGCTTTTGGTATAGCTATATTATCGGTAATAGGATATTTGTTCCAGACCAATAGCGAGTCGTTTATGGGCTCAATTAACGATCCAACTGACGGACCGGCTGTGGCAAGAACTGTGTTTGGGGCTGTTTTTGTGTATCTAGCATTCTTTGCGTTTTGTGGACTACAAATTTTCTTGATCAAGAGACAATCGAGGATTAAATTGTGATGGCTCTTAGAGGATCAAATTGTGATGATTCTTAGAGGATCAAATTGTGATGATTCTTAGAGGCTCAAATTGTGATGGCTCTTAGAGGATCAAATTGTGATGATTCTTAGAGGCTCAAATTGTGATGATTCTTAGAGGCTCAAATTGTGATGATTCTTAGAGGCTCAAATTGTGATGATTCTTAGAGGATTAAATATATGATAAATTTAGAATCAGATAAAATAGGTGTTATTCTATTTGGTTTTGACTTTGGTTCCTTTTTTTTCCTTTTTTTTTCAACTTGGTACGATTTATAAGTTGGGTTTACTTACTATACCGGTTTTCCATTTACATATTTCCAATGCCAAACTTTTAGTGTCCATTACTTCTTCCTTTGTAGCACCATTGTTCAAAGCACCTTTGAGATACCCTTTTAATTGAGGCTGAACGTCCTGTGGAATAAGACAAGCAATAATCACCAAGGATGTCTTTTTAGATGTTAATATATGGTTATAACTTAGCAAGTAAGAGTATACGTGATTGTTAATATAGTACCAAAGATCAGGATATGCATTAAGCATTTGTTTCCTTATTCTCACACCTAGGTTTTTCGAAAACACCGTGTTCCATAATCTTGATCCTTCTAACAAATCGGACTTTACTTGTTTCACATTGACTGACTTGGGCGTGATTTGACCATCAATTGTGTCTGTTGCTGCCGCCGCTATCTCCTCACCACCACCGTTAAAATAGTTTATTTGACTGGGTCTTTTTGGGGTATTCTCAACGAGTCTAGTTGGAGTAGCTGCTCTTAATAGCGTTAACGCATTTATCACCTTGGGTAACCCCACCATCGAAACGAGTTTCAAAATAACTTCTCTCATTTGATTAACAATAAATTGTTGTTTCTTCAAAACATCCTCTCCGCGATTATACTTGTAATTCAAGGGTATCTTTTTATAGTAGGTTACAGGAATCAAGATATCGGGAATTTTCACTCCTGTAGAATACATTTTGACACAAGCTTTGCTTGACGATATCGAATCCTCGGCTAATCTTAACAAATACTCATCACTTATAATTTTTTCTTCATCGTTGCAAAATTCAAACAATTGCTGTCTAAGAGCAAAATGCAAAACTGCTGGAATCTCTTCAACAAGATTCAACTCTAACAACGTAGCTGTAGCAATTAAATACCATGTATTGTGAATATGTGGATAATGATAGGCTATTTTTAGCAATCTCTCTGGCGTGATAAGCGACATTGCGAAAGAAAAGAATTTCAAAGCTAAATTGTATATGTATATATATATATATATATATATATATATAGATATAGATGTATATTGTGTACCGTTGGTAGAAGGTTGCCTACGCAAGATGGTTTACACCAGATAAGTTGTATACAAGGTAATATTTATCATCATCTTCTTCGCGGGTCAATTTGATTGTTCTCCTTTAAATCTCCATGTTCTTTTGTTAACCGCTGATGAGGGAAAAAAAAAAATCGAATAAAAACAATTTACTATTCAAAATCTGGGGTAATAGACTAGACGAGATGAAGGAAGAGAAAGAAATGAAGCAACAAAGAATATGCGAGTTACAGGAGGTTACAATTTTGCCACGCTCTCTTTGCCACCCTTCCATTTTGTTCCGCCAGACCAGTCGCAAATGTTAAACACCATAGATCTTATATCGTTCAACTCTTCTTTAGTAGCACCATTATTCAAAGCTCCCTTCAAGTGTCCTTTCAATTGAGGGTTGACATCCTGAGGAATTAAGCAAGCAACAACACACATTGAAGTTTCTTTGGCCGATATTATTTGGGTATAACTCAATAGTGGCGCGTAGACATGTTCATAAGCGTAATGCCATAAATCAGGATAGGCAGTCAACATTTGATTCTTTACCCTTAAGCTGATCTTTGTATATACAGAAGTCCAGAACCTTGAGCCTCTAATCAAATCTTGGGCTATTTGTTGTTTGTTTATCGAAGATTCTGAAATTGGCCCATTCACCGTATCTTGTAAAAAATCACCATCGTCATCATCGTCCTTGTCAAATTTGGTGCCAAAAACGTCTTCACTGATGATCGATGCAGATGGCATATACCCGGGTCGTACAATACAGGGACGCTCAGGATATATTCCTGGTTTCAAATTGGATGGAGTAACTGTTTTCAAAACCATTAATGCATTAATTGCTTTAGGTAAGCCACTAAGCGCAACACTTTTCAATATAACTTCTCTAAACCTCGAAGTCAAGTGATCTTGCATTTGATGTATATCTTCATTTTTCGAAAATTTGAACCGTAATGGTAATTCTTGGTAGTATCCATGTGGGATCAAGATATCAGGTAAATTGACGCCAACTGCCGAGAGATCCTGATATTTCTTAGCAGAGCTTATCGAGTCTTGCGCTAGTTGAATCAAGTAATGATTAGTTAAAAGACTAGGTGAGTCGGGAGTGCTTGAATTCGGATCTTCAAGAAGTTGTTGTCTTAGAGCAAAATGGTACAATTTGGGGATCTCTTGTGGCTGATTAATTACCGTTAAACACGCCGTGGCAATCAAGTACCACGTGTTTTGTAAGTGAGGATACCTATATGCCAAACTAACTAGTCTCTCTGCTGTCAATATACTCATTCTGTGGAAACCCTAGCTAATTAACAAAAACAGTTGGAGGTGGAGGGAGGTGGGGTGAATCAAGACCAAGACCAATTAGAAGTTGAATTAATTTTCGTTTCCAACCTGTCTGTTTTCGCGCGCTGATATCGCACCATACAACCGTACATACACAACACCACCGTACTATTTACTATCGAGCAGACCACTAGCTATAGTAATTTCTCTTTATCTCTACTCTATCGACTAGACTCGTTTCACTCGTCTAGTCAACTATTGAGCAGAGCGAGATAGTGGAGCAACACTTAGTAGCTTAGTAGCTTGTTACAACACAATCTCGCTCTGCTAGATAGTAGAGCAACACTTAGTAGCTTATTACAACACTATCTCGCTCTGCTCGATAAGTGAAACGAGTCTAGTCGATAAAGTAGAGATAGAGAGAAATCACTATAGCTAGTGGTGGCAGCTAGTGTGTTGGATGCTAAACTGTTCGCCAATTTGCCAAGCATACCAATGTATCAGGCTGATCTCATCTCCGCGATATCGTAAAGGAGACTAACGATTTGAACAAGGATTCGGAATATTTGCAAATGGCAATGGAAAATCTTCAAAATGATGTTAACAAGTTTGATGAGCAGTTTAAGCAAG